>NW_011336479.1:0-2995 GCF_000735185.1 Notothenia coriiceps | reverse complement strand
CAACATTTTGATGAAGCATATAAATTAATGCTGTCAAAAGTATCGCGCTAATGGCGGTAATTAATTTTTTGAATTAATTGCGTTAAAATATTTAACGCATTTAACGCAAGTGCAGAATGGCCCATACATCCCACCAGTGGCAGCGCTGGGGTAGGCTACAGCCATACCAAGAAATGGCTTAGCCCCACCTTAGCCACAACAATATACATAAAGAAATGGCATATTTTGGACATAATTTGAATGGTGATTAATCATGATTAATTCATTTTTAAGCTGTGATTAATCTGATTAAAATGTTTAATCGTTTGACAGCCCTAGTAAAAATATTTTTTTCTTGTATATTTTTGATTGTGTTTTCATCCTTTTAAAAGCGTTCTGTCTACATTAGAATGAATGTAAATCCCACAGTTCTCCCTAACTGATGGTGTGTATTGCCTCAGATGTTCAGTCAATGAGGTTAGAGTTGGACAGCGGGTGGAGCTATGGATTCAGTCATGGTGGTTTCATTACTTATTACCCAATTCTTCTTCTGTTCTCCTTGTTATTGCTGCGACTAGTATCAAAACAAATAAATCATACTGTGCCTAAGGCTTGTCCCATACAATTCTTCTTTCACACCAAGTACAGAAGAGCAAATCAAACCTATATAGATGCTATGATTTTGGTAACAATGAATTTCAATATTTTATCATGCTCAATGGTAAGCTGGTAATGTAGTTGGTAAAAAAAGTGAACCAGCCATTTCCAATTTCCCTGCTCAAGAAAAGTAATCAAGGCAGGAAAGGAGGGACCATCATCCTTGTCTTAGCTTCCCTATATTTTACACAAGTTCATGCAGAGTGTGTAGGTGCAACAGGCGCCGTCAGAATAAATCAAAAGACAGGTTTACTACTTAACAATCTGCTGAACGTACATTTACAGGGATGTGGTTTAAACCCTTTCAATTACACTTCATTCTCACAAGTTGATAACTGTACATATTAAAACATGTAACTGGTGACAGGACCACCTAGAGTTTAATTTGAGGTTCACTCTTTCGGGGAAATAAATTGAAAATCTCTATTATAGTGTTTCCAAAAAACAAACTGATTGGTGAGAATCCACATTTAGGTCCTGATAGCTAAACATGTTCAAGCCGTATTCCTTCTTCCAAGGAAATAAAGGTTCCTTAGTTGACATCTCAGTCCCAAGAGCTAACTAATACATCAAGTGTGATGTTATCTTCATTCCAATGTTGTGCAAAATATAAACAAATACAAGTGCGGCACGGAGCAAGCATGAAAAACGTGAGAAAATATCAAAACCAGCCGCTTATTGTCATGATAACGGCTAATGGCTTTAGTTGAATACTATTACAAAAGAGTCAGGAGTGGAAACACAGGGAGAAGGAACCTCCCCCATTGCTCATAAAAGGTTTTAAATGAGCAAAAAACTGAATGAAAAGTTTCAGAAAAGAACAAAATATAGTAAATAGATTTGCATCAAACATGTTGATGTCAGTTTCTTGCAGCCCAAAGAGCCAAATACCTGAAAAATGTTGTACTCCCTAAATGACGTATTAATGGAAGGCCTTCACTAGTAGTAACATTTCTGAAGATCGATTTGTTGACTTCAAACTGAATTTTGTAATAAATCCTAGCTGTACAGAAATACCCCTCGTGAGAGAAATAAAGTCACAGCAATGCTGCATCATGCAGGACTGTCCAGACAAATGCCAGTCAGCTGAGGGGCGATTGTGTCATTTTCCAGAGTGTGGTGACAGCATGCATTGTTGTTGGGGGGCGACCAGCTGGGGAGCTGTGTGTGTGTGTGTGTGTGTGTGTGTGTGTGTGTGTGTGTGTGTGTGTGTGTGTGTGTGTGTGTGTGTGTGTGTGTGTGTGTGTGTGTGTATTGAGGCGCACAGGAATGCTGGGGTGAGTGTGCATGTGTATGAGACTGCATGTGTGTGTGACAATGAAAGGCATCCCACACAGTTCTAAAAGCCTCCATTCATGGCGGACCTGAGTCATCTGGTTCTCTGCAGCAGGTCTGAAGTCAGCAGTACCATAGCTGTGCAGTGTGTTTCAAGTTTATTCGTCAATGAGTTAAAACAACAACTCCTCAAGACTAGCGGCTGGCCCTAATGCTAGCAGCTACAGCAATGACTTGAGCTCAAGACCAGCTATTCTCATGTGAAAATCCACTAAAAAAAATAAAAAATATGTTTACCCTCAAAACATAAGGGAAAATGAAGTTTTATGGGAAATACTTTTTTAGGACACAGACCAGCATTGCCATTAATATATCTATGGCGCTAGAAACATTTATTGTAGAGAGACAGCAAGATAGAAGGCAGGGAGAAAGAAGGCAGAAAAGCTTTTTTTGAAGACACAGTGTCACATAATGCCTGTATGGATATCAGTCGCGCTGCCAAACTGTGCAGGTTGCACTAGCTCCCTCGACAGTCAGAATAAGTCCAGCTCCCCTGTGCCACATCTCAGAAAACTAGGAAACCAGATCAGCCTGCATGACCCAATTAGAAATGTCCCCTGGATGATGGACAAACTTCAGTTTCTGTCCTATCCTTCAAACAGTATATGCCAGCTAAGAAGAGCTCCAAAAGATACAGGCATGTGAGGAATATGTTGTGAAGCAGGGCTGTCCCGAGTACCATTTTTGGGGCTCCAGATATTCGGGGTAGCAGTGAACCGCTCACGTGTATTTCGGTTTATTCATGGCATTCATATTGTTATTCTACAGTATTTATTTTGAAGGAGAGTTAGCGCTGTTGACAGGAAGTTGTGGTTGCTATGGAAACAACGTGACAGAGATTAACGGAGAAAAGTCATATCTACATATAAAGACGGAGAAAGTAAACGATAAAGTGTATGGTTAAGTGTTAGCACCCCCGAAGAGGCACAAGCTCTTACGTTGATATTGGAGATTTCAATAAATTCAATTTTTTTTTAAAACGAACAAAAACTAATATCCGAATAACGAAATTCAAACCCGAATA
>NW_011336478.1:0-1609 GCF_000735185.1 Notothenia coriiceps | reverse complement strand
CCTTAAGCTCCATTGTTGTTGCTGATGGGAGGTTGTCAAGTCTTTCTTCCCACCGAGTGACTCTTTCACTGCTTGTGCTCAGTGTTCCGAGGGGTGGGACGCTCTTCAGGAAACTTTTCCTGGATTTAAGGCGGCTTTTGGCTGGCACATGGCCAAAGAGAGGATGTCTTTGGTCAGTAGACTGTTGTTGGCGCTCTTTCTTGCTTGCTGCATTTCGTCGTATCTCTGGTTGGGCTATGCCTGCCAGGATGTACAGACGGTCTGTAGGTGTTGATTTCAGGCAGCCTGTGATAATGCGGCAGCTAGCATTGAGGGCGGGATCCAGCTTCTTGGCATGGGCAGGTCGTTCCCATACTGGGCAGGCATACTCGGCAGCTGAGTAGCAGAGGGCTAGTGCGGTTGACTTCAGAGTCTGTGGGTTTGCACCCCAGGTCGTGCCGGTGAGCTTGCGGATGATGTTATTCCTCGCACTCACTTTGCACTTGGTCTTTTCAGTGTGGGTCTTAAAAGAGAGGCATCTGTCCAGGGTTACCCCTAGGTAGACTGGGTGCTCACAGTGTTCAAGGGAGGTTCCTGACCTCCATCCACTGCTGTGTGGGAATGCACTGAACTTTCCCCCAGATATTATCCCATATCATAAACAGGATGGAGGGTAGGATTCAGCCTGAGAGCTTCAGCCCCAGCTGATTGCATCCCATAATGTCAGCAGAATCAGCTTAGTGAGCAGTAATACATAGGTGTTGTTAGACACTGTCCACAGCTATAGTGCTATACTGCACACTCACACACCCACTAGATAAAACCTGGCTCTTATTGTGGGAGCAGGAGGCGATGGAGGCGATGAAGGGGGGGGGTGGAAAGGTATGCAAAATATGAGCAGAGATTCCATAAGTCCCTCTGGACACTTGGCATGCAAAACACAAACAGCATAAACACCCTTTAAACCCTCTTCTGTTTTGAATAGTTCCATAAAGAATGTTTACGTTGCCCCAGCTTAAAGGACGTACAACTGATTATTGAAGGCAGATATACAGTGCATTAGGAAATGAGGCAGAACAGCTGGAAGACAATTAAGTCTGCCCTTAGTTCATCCAAGCTTTATTTAGACATACTGGAAGTAAAATGGAGAATAGCCCAGTATTATAAATATAGCTAGTTCTGGGTGTCAGTTTGAATATGCTGTATCAGAGTTTATTAATACCAAACGTTATTAGTGAGCACATTAAGTGCATTTTTAAAATGTTGATAATGTTCTTATTCAAAACTCACACATGCATAGAAAAGTGTTTGTTAGCTGTATGTATGACATCTATATTGATGATAACATGTAAAAATGTCCAAGATTCTTCCAATGTGCCTCAGGGATCTATTCTGGGCCCATCGCTTTTTGACATTTGTGTCAATAACCTGAAATAAAAATGTTTTACACTGTATTAGTAAGATCTTTCGCTAATATGGCCAAACATAATAACCCTAACCCTAAAACCCATACTTGTACTTTATTGCCGCTACTACTTTATTACAGCTAGGACCCGACGGCGTCCTAGCACGAAGTGCGAGGAACCTATTGTTATTGGTGGTATTATTATTATAGTGCTGGCGTTTCCCC
>NW_011336477.1:0-275 GCF_000735185.1 Notothenia coriiceps | reverse complement strand
CTCCCTGTGAGCCCACTGTGCTCTGATTGGTCAGCTCGCCCACTCTGTTCTGATGAGTCCACCACCGTTACAGCTGAACATCAGTTATTATACGTTACAATGGCGTTTGTTAGCAACCAGGAAATGACACCAGTAATGACAAACAGATGAGAATGCTGCGTGGGTCTGGGAGCCATGTTGACGGGACGCTGCGGGCATACTTGTCAACCCTCCCGATTTTCGCGGGAGATTCCCGATTTCATTGCCCTCTCCCGGTTTCCTCCCGGGGTCATATT
>NW_011336476.1:0-744 GCF_000735185.1 Notothenia coriiceps | reverse complement strand
TGGCTAATGGTTACACAAGCCAAAACATCGTTATGACATCATAAAGTGGCCAAAATCTGATCAGCTCATTTTCAGACAGGTTTTTATAGAAATGAGAGGAAATCTTTGTTCCTGAAACTTTCAGAGTCTCTTTCCACAGAGAGGGACACATGTTGCTGTAGAAGAGACATGAAGAAGAGGGGACACATGTTGATGTAGAAGAGACATGAAGCAGAGGGGACACATGTTGATGTAGAAGAGACATGAAGAAGAGGGGACACATGTTGATGTAGAAGAGACATGAAGAAAAGGGGACACATGTTGATGTAGAAGAGACATGAAGAAGAGGGGACACATGTTGATGTAGAAGAGACGTGAAGAAGAGGGGACACATGTTGATGAAGAAGAGACATGAAGAAGAGGATTTTGCATGATAGGTGACCTTTAACTTTGAGGCCTTGTCTGACAATATTGCTGCAAACTAGGGTTGCATGTTCTTAGATTGAAGTGCTATAAATTGCAATATGAAAAAGGATTTTTTTTTTTTACAAATCTGGGGCTGTATTCACATAGCATTTTATCTTACCGCTCGGAGTGCTCCTAACTCGCGCTAAAACATTTTACGTAGGAGTTTTTTCTTAAAAGTTATTCACAAAGCCGCTGAGACCTACTCATACTAAGGATAAATCACTAAGAGTGACGCGCCGTTGCTATGGATTACGTTGATTCTCGTGCATGAGTTTAGAAGCGGTCAGTACGGTGTAG
>NW_011336475.1:0-910 GCF_000735185.1 Notothenia coriiceps | reverse complement strand
GTAACAACATTCATGATTAAGTAAATATAACACCCTTTTCACCCCGGTTACATTTTCCATTTGCCCTGTACGATGGGCGCTGTAGTGATGAAAGTGGGGGATGTTGGCTTATCAGGTGCCCGCAGCTCACAGCCAAAGTGAGAGAGATAGAGAGAGGGGATACCGCCGGGATACCCCGGGGATACCGCGGTACCGGCGGGGATTGTTGTTAGCTTCTGCTGCGCTAACGGATATAAGAAGCTGTTTCTACAATAATGTGGAGGGAGTGTCCTCTCCTGTCAGACTGAGGGGCTCAGTGAGGTAAAGGACTCTGAGTGTTTAGTTAGTTCACTTTAGTCTAAGTTATCTCAGTGAGTCTCAAACGTTTTGATCACAATTTATGCAAACAAATATTTCCAAGGCACACCTTTATAATTATTAGGATAAATAAAAACAGGTTTGAAATCATCCCAATGTATACTATAGGACAGTAAACCAAAAATATCGTTTAAAACTGGAGAGATTTTAAAATATACATAAATAAATGTTAACTGGTAAAATAAGATATGAATGAACAACACAAATAAAATAAGTTACATGTATTTGTTATTGGCTATGGTAGGTTATTGGAAATGTTCACATACCTACTTATTTGATTAATAAAATGCAAACCGATCTTTTTCATATGGGTGTTTAGAGTTGTACCCCCTAGATCAGTCTCTAATTGAGCGCTCAAAGTGCACCAGATTGAAGCATTTTACTTTAAAATGTTAAAAAAAATCTTCGGACCCCCCTAGAGGATGTAAAGTCCACCCCCCAATTAAAACATGTTATAATATATAATACATTTGAAGCCTTGTTATATAAGCTTTCCACCATGTCAATATATTTCTCTTTTTTGCAGTGTATTGGTCTTTTTGTAGAGGTTTTT
>NW_011336474.1:0-2077 GCF_000735185.1 Notothenia coriiceps | reverse complement strand
AACCTATAGAACACACTACAGGAAAGGGAAACCCCCAGAAAGCATAACGTAGCCCGTTTAACATAAGCAAATATGGGCATATTGTTCATGAGCAGGTTTATGAAGTAACAGGTTACCTGTTACGGGATTACGTTTTCAGGATACTACAAAAGTTAAGTGTATTCCCTGAGAGATGCTTTAAAAAAATATGTAATCAGATTACTGATACATTTCTAGCAGGATTACAATGTTACTAGAAACTAAAGAGACCATATTGTATTTGATGTAAAGGATCAGATGTTATCTCTTCTCTGTAAGCTGCTGTTCTGTAGGCTAATACTTTAACTGCTGTGAATCTATACGCTTACAGCCTGCATCTGCTTTATGGTTTTAACTTGTTCATTTGTTATTTTTTAATTCAGTGTGAGCCTAATTGTATGTATTTAACTACGTAGAGGAAAATACTGTATTTTAAAGCAACCCTCCCAATGTTGATTATGAGTGTGTGTGTGTGTGTGTGTGTGTGTGTGTGTGTGTGTGTGTGTGTGTGTGTGTGTGTGTGTGTGTGTGTGTGTGTGTGTGTGTGTGTGTGTGTGTGTGTGCTTCAGTTCTTGGGTACAGCAGAACAGAGAACAAGCATTATACATCTATAAAGTATTGATCATAAACAGGATTCGTGCAATTCTCTCCATTGGGTCAAACTTTCTCCTCACCCAGGTTGCCAGCTAAGTAAGGGACACAATTATTTTTGCCATTTTTCCCAAAGAAAAAGAGACCATGCTCAAAGGAAGAGCTTAAAAAAAGGTCACCTGAACTTGCCTCGCTCCCCTCTCACGTTCCCAATTCACCCACAGTAGAATGGCCGAGGTGGGGGACTGAGCGGCTGCACACATTACAGCCCAGTCTCAACAGCTAGCCGCAGCAGGCCTGTAATTTCTGCCATATGAGAGTGTGAGCTGAAAAGCAGAGTGATGGCCACTTTTCTGTTATTATTCTCTTGGCAGAGTGCTGGCTGAAGGAAACAACCATGCTTTAAGAACATGTCCATCAGCCACTGGCAGTATTTGTAAAAGTAACTCTGTCATGTTGTACCGTTAACTTTTGAAAAGCAAGTATGGTTACAGTATATAATACCGTGCATCTGTCCACCCTGCCTCCTGCATTATATTGACACTTAAATCACAGTGAAGCACCACGGAGTATAGGTCATTTACCTACACTCTACAAATGAAATATGGACTTTAATGAAATGTATTTTGTCAACAGGTTACACATAATTGTATTAGGTTAGTTGAAAGCAATAATATTAAGTTTAAATACTAAATGAACTGTTGTCCTTATGTTACAAGCAGAGCCAGCTTGTAACATATGGGGGCTCGTCCGATCCAAGAACCAGGTGATATTTGTTTAGTTGATTTGTCTGCCTTATTAGACCGTTTGTTCCTGGAGTAGGGCATTAAGGAGTAGCTTTGGAATTACTTAAAGGTGACCTATCATGCAAAATGCACTTTTGTACGTCTTTTATACATGAATATGTGTCCCCGGTGTTCCAGGGAACTCACCAAGTGTCAGAAAACACAACCCTCTCTATTTTCCTCCATACCCACATCTCTTAAAAAGGGGCTGCAACGGATCTGATACAGACTGATCCAGATTTTAACACTTCTATGACGTCACAGAAGTGGCGCTACGCTACGGCTATTGGGCCAACTCCACCAATAAGGAGGAGACAGCCACGGACATTGCCGTTCGAAAGCGCTGGAGACGCTGTAGTACATATGCCAGGGCTGTAGATTGTGCTGTTCTCACAGAATCAGCCCATGAAAAGACAATGTTAAATTGAGCGAAATGAGGAATGGCTAAAATGCATGATCTGTTTGGTATTTTGAAAAATAAAAAGTATAAATATGCCTTACTGTATATAGGTATGGTCCTACACTATATTATTCAAATATAGCATGATAGGTCCACTTTAAGCAACATCTCCTTTAGGGGAGATTGTTGGTTTGTTGTTTTTGCTTGTTATTTTTGTGCATAAACATGATTCGACATTTTTTTGTCATGGGAACACGTCCGTGGCTGACTTGGTGAGTAACAG
>NW_011336473.1:0-1363 GCF_000735185.1 Notothenia coriiceps | reverse complement strand
TATAGAGACACAACATGTCCACTAAGAGACACAACATGTCCACTAAAAGACACAACATGTCCACTAAGAGACACAACATGTCCACTAAAAGACACAACATGTCCACAAAGAGACACAACATGTCCACTAAGAGACACAACATGTCCACAAAGAGACACAACATGTCCACTAAGAGACACAACATGTCCACAAAGAGACAAAACATGTCCACTAAAAGACACAACATGTCCACTAAGAGACACAACATGTCCACTAAGAGACACAACATGTCCACAAAGAGACACAACATGTCCACTAAGAGACACAACATGTCCACTAAAAGACACAACATGTCCACTAAGAGACACAACATGTCCACTAAGAGACACAACATGTCCACTAAGAGACACAACATGTCCACTAAGAGACACAACATGTCCACTAAGAGACACAACATGTCCACAAAGAGACACAACATGTCCACTAAAAGACACAACATGTCCACTAAGAGACACAACATGTCCACTAAGAGACACAACATGTACACAAAGAGACACAACATGTCCACTAAGAGACACAACATGTCCACTAAGAGACACAACATGTACACAAAGAGACACAACATGTCCACTAAGAGACACAACATGTCCACAAAGAGACACAACATGTCCACTAAGAGACAAAACATGTCCACAAAGAGACACAACATGTCCACTAAGAGACACAACATGTCCACTAAAAGACACAGCATGTCTCTATAGAGACACAACATGTCCACTAAAAGAGACAACATGTCTCTATAGAGACACAACATGTCCACTAAAAGAGACAACATGTCTCTATAGAGACACAACATGTCCACTAAAATACACAACATGTCCACTAAAAGAGACAACATGTCTCTATAGAGACACAACATGTCCACTAAAAGACACAACATGTCCACTAAAAGACACAACATGTCCACTAAGAGACACAACATGTCCACTAAAAGACACAACATGTCTCTATAGAGACACAACATGTCCACTAAAAGACACAACATGTCCACTAAGAGACACAACATGTCCACTAAAAGACACAACATGTCCACAAAGAGACACAACATGTCCACTAAGAGACACAACATGTCCACTAAGAGACACAACATGTCCACTAAAAGACACAACATGTCTCTATAGAGACACAACATGTCCACTAAAAGACACAACATGTCCACTAAAAGACACAACATGTCTCTATAGAGACACAACATGTCCACTAAGAGACACAACATGTCCACAAAGAGACACAACATGTCCACTAAAAGACACAACATGTCCACTAAGAGACACAACATGTCCACTAAAAGACACAACATGTCCACTAAGAGACACAACATGTC
>NW_011336472.1:0-2638 GCF_000735185.1 Notothenia coriiceps | reverse complement strand
ACTAGTAAAGAAGGCCAGCTCTGTCCTGGGGAGTCCTCTGGACACTGTAGAGGTGGGGGGAGACAGGAGTCATCACTGTGGAGGTGGTGGGAGACAGGAGTCCTCACTCTGGAGGTACTGGGAGACAAGAATCCTCACTGTGGAGGTGGTGGGAGACAGGAGTCCTCTGGACACTGGAGGTGGGGGGGAGACAGGAGTCCTCACTGTGGAGGTGGTGGGAGACAGGAGTTCTCACTGTGGAGGTGGGGGGAGGCAGGAGTCCTCACTGTTGAGGTGGGGGGAGACAGGAGTCCTCTGGACACTGTGGAGGTGGTGGGAGACAGGAGTCCTCACTGTTGAGGTGGTGGGAGACAGGAGTCCTCTGGACACTGGAGGTGGGGGAGACAGGAGTCCTCACTGTGGAGGTGGTGGGAGACAGGAGAATGGGAGCCAAGCTGTCCTTCCTGCTGGACGATGTGTCCCCCCCCTCCAGGACACCCTGTCCTCAATGTGCAGCTCCTTCAGTGACAGGCTGCTGCACCCCCGCTGTCTCACGGAGAGATACCGCAGGTCCTTTCTTCCTGCAGTGGTCAGACTATACTACCACCACAGCCCCCTGGTGGACCCCCCACACATGACAATGGAGACAATGACACCCCTGCTGTGAAATTACACCAATGTGCAATGATGTAAAAACACAAAAACGAACACAGACTACGACACCGCCGTTGTGCAATAACACTTGTGTGCAATATGTACATCGGAAATGTCTTACGAATGTTTCTTGTATATTGAAATAACTTTTTTAAATGTAAAATATTTTGTGCATGTCATTTCTAATAGTGTTGTATATTTGTTGTCTCCATCTTCACTTTTGCTTTAACAATGTCAATTCCCCCTCTGTGTGACGAATAAAGGCATTCTGATTCTGAAAATGTAAAAGTGAAAGCCATTGAGATGTTTGGGTCAGGGCACGATGATGGACCTGTTGGCCATCCATAGCAACATCCTGGCAACGTGGCTAGTCTTAACTCATTGAAGCGAAGAGAGGACATTTCAAACTCAAAAGTACACAGATAAAAAAAAGTCAATAAGCAGTCAGGGATTTCTTGCAGTAACGTTTTCTTTAATATCTGTAACAGCAAAGTCAATGCAACCAAAAGTAAAATAATGGAATAGTACTGTATATGGACAGAGTCCTAAAAAGTGCCTTCCGGTGCAAGAAAAGGAGATTTAAATGATGACAAAGTAAAAATACGAGTAGTAAATACTGACGTGGAAATTCAATTAAAAAAAAATCTAAAAACCAATGACTGTCAAAGGTGAAGAGGTGAATAAGCTAAAAACATTAGACTGTATTCATGAATTAAACAAAAAGTGTATTAATGGAGTAAAATAAGCCATGTGATGTTACGGGTTAGCTGAAAGTGAAGATACAGATTCAATTTATTTTCTTGGCCAGCTTGTGTTTGGCATACAAACAGGAATGTGTTAACGATACAGAATCAACAGTGCATACACACAAACGTCTCATATGAAAATCCTGCCACAGAGTGTGCCATTGGACATATATTTACATCTCTCATTGCCTGTGCAAGCAAAAGTACTTCTTACAAAAATAGTTCTTTTCTACAATGGATCTGAGTTCACCTCGAAATATTGAAAAACCAATCGAAATGCAAATGCATATAAACCTCAAGACGAGCACTGTGACATCTTGACTCGACCGTGGAGTGAATTTTGGCACTTCTTCATACAAACAGGTTAAAAGTACGCGACAAAGAGCATCTTCATGGCATCAGCAGCGGCTGTCCAGCGGGTCCAGGGAGAACACGGCCCCCTCCAGGGTCAGTCCCATTTTGAACCCCTCCTGAGAAACAGAGAAGAGCTGTAAGGCTCAGCGACCACTAACACCTCACAGACATAGCCGTGGGAACATGTTTCAAATGGGGGGTGCTGTGGGGATGACACCAGGGCTGGTTCTGACCAATGTGCTGCCCTATAGGCAAGATTTTAGCTGGCAATGAAAAACCTCTACAAAAGACCAATACACGACAAAAAGAGAAACATATTGACATGGTGGACAGCTTATATACAAAGGCTTCAAATGTATTTAGTATTATACATATTTTAATTGGGGGGTGGACTTCACATCCTTTAGGGGGGTCCGGGGGTACACCCCCGGGAAGATCTTTAACATTTTAAAGTAAAATGCTTCAATCTGGTGCACTTTGAGCGCCCAATTACTAGAGACTGATCTAGGGGGTACAACTCTAAACACCCGTATGAAAAAGATCGGTTTGCATTTTATTAATCAAATAAGTATGTGAACATTTTCAATAACCTACCACAGCCAATAACAAATAAATGCAACTTATTTTATTTTTGTTGTTCAGTCATATCTTGTTTTACCAGTTAACATTTATTTATTTATGCATATTTTTAAATCTCTCCAGTTTTAAACGATATTTTTGGTTTACTGTCCTATAGTAGGCTATACATTGGAATGATTTCAAACCTGTTTTTATTTATCCTAATAATTATAAAGGTGTGCCTTGGAAATATTTGTTTACATAAATTGTGATCAATACGTTTGAGACTAAAGTTAACTATCTAAACCCTCAGAGTCCTTTACCTCACTGAGCCTCTCAGTCTGACA
>NW_011336471.1:0-2586 GCF_000735185.1 Notothenia coriiceps | reverse complement strand
GAGTGTGTGTGTGTGTGAGGAGCTCCACGGAATGGTCCATTTGGTTATGGTCACGTCACTGTACCCAGGAAGAAGACGATGGAAAAAGAGAAATCTCAAACGAGGCGTTCTGGGGTGGTATAGACAGGTCTTTTCTGTGTTAGAGTCTTACTTGCTATAGGGTGTACTTTGAGGGTTTGTGACTTTGCAGACCGTTTACATGCATAAAAACCTTCATAACACACAAGGGGACGGGTAATAACCGGAAAAGCATGACACAGGACCTTTAATGAAATCCCCCCCCAAAACCTTTTTTTTTAATTGGAAGATAATGTAGATGTTGTAATTACGGTATCCAGGTTTTTCAGAGCTTCACCCATACATACTAGTTAGCTTTTTTCTCCTGGAAGCCACTGAAACACGTATAAACCACTGCACAGATTTATTTAGGACTGTTCACACTGTTTATTAACATAAACATATTTTAAAATGAGCAGCCCCCCACAAGGTGTTATTCAATTGTATGTTAATGCTAGTTTATGTGGCTTCAAGTGCTGTTGTAGTGTATAGAAACAGGTGTTTACATCAAGTTATTTAGGTTATTTTCTCCAAAAAAACACTGAGTAGCCTACAGTACGTGTTTCCTTTGGTGTAGAAAGGCTCATATTCTTCACTCACTGCTATCCTCACACCTCAAAGAGGTTTCCCTCCAACTGTAACATTTCATTTAATAGTGAAATAGGTCCTCTAGAGATCAGACCACTTCTGCATGCGCTTCCTGCTTGAATTTCAATGAACTGCTTGCACTTAAACGGTTCAGCTCCACCGCCTCCTCCCTTTTCAAAGTGGACCCAGAAAAACAAGTTGAACAATTAGAGTAATTTTGTAAAAGGACAAATCAGTGCTCTGCAACAGTGAGAAAGAGAATATTAAAATGAGACACTCAAACGGCAGTGCCTTTGTGCTAGCGACAAAGCCCTGCAGTTTGTTTTGCTCGCTGTATGACATGTTTTTATTAGTAACCCTGAGTCTCGCTCTGAGCTCATTATGCAGCCATATGGGAACCAAAATCACCTCCCCTCCATCATGGCTGCTGTGACAAGGTCCTTGCCCTCAGAAATAAGATTCATACAGTGCCTAAAATTCAGGAGTGTGTTTCTGTTCTACTTTTCATCAGAGAGATGCAAGGAAGCAATTGCTTTTGTTCCATCAAGTCAATGAGAAACATTGATTTGATGCTTTTGTCCCATATGCCCAATTCAAATATTGGCCTTTGTGTCGTCGAATGTCATCAGTAATGACTGCTGCTGCGTGCTTGCGGTTGACTGTACGCAGAACAAATACTCCTGCAAACTGAAATGTGATTGCTCTGTCCCAGTGGAGGGCACTGGGAGAATATTGTTGGAGGGTATTTAGACGAGATGTCACTAACTCATTCAAAGCGGTGCAGCTGAATTCATCACTGCTGTCAGTCAATATGGCACATGTTCAGACAAAGAAAGACTGTACACACCACAGTTACGAATTTTTATATTTTTAAATATTGTCCATCTGATTTAGGTTCCTCTGACAGTGACTGTCAAGCCTCTGTGTACTTGTCCCTCTGAATCATGTCTCAAAGCAAATACTTTCTTTTATATTTAGGCCTATTCTGTTTCATAAACATCAAACAAAATACTTTGAATCTTCTTCTTATCGTGTCCACAAGGCAGTCAGTTACAGGGCTTGGTTAGATGTGGTTCAGCCACAGCTGAACACATTGCTGTCCCTTCTCATTAAACTCTGCCAAGTCCGATGTTGTGCAGGGTTGCTCCAGCAGGGGGCATATCAGGAGGTGTTGCATGGTTTGTGGTTCAATGCCGCAGTCACACACAACGTCCCCGTCATTTAGGTATCCCCATTTGGCGAGAGTGGCTTTTGCACGTCCAACACCAGATCTTATTCTGTTTAGGCATTTCCACACTGCGTAGTTGGTGTCTGCTCCAGGGGGCAGTGCCTCGCTCGCCTTTAGCTCCATTGTTGTTGCTGATGGGAGGTTGTCAAGTCTTTCTTCCCACCGAGTGACTCTTTCACTGCTTGTGCTCGGTGTTCCGAGGGGTGGGACGCTCTTCAGGAAACTTTTCCTGGATTTAAGGCGGCTTTTGGCTGGCACATGGCCAATGAGAGGATGTCTTTGGTCAGTAGACTGTTGTTGGCGCTCTTTCTTGCTTGCTGCATTTCGTCGTATCTCTGGTGGGGCTATGCCTGCCAGGATGTACAGACGGTCTGTAGGTGTTGATTTCAGGCAGCCTTTGATAATGCGGCAGCTAGCATTGAGGGCGGGATCCAGCTTCTTGGCATGGGCATCTCGTTCCCATACTGGGCAGGCATACTCGGCAGCTGAGTAGCAGAGGGCTAGTGCGGTTGACTTCAGAGTCTGTGGGTTTGCACCCCAGGTCGTGCCGGTGAGCTTGCGGATGATGTTATTCCTCGCACTCACTTTGCACTTGGTCTTCTCAGTGTGGGTCTTAAAAGAGAGGCATCTGTCCAGGGTTACCCCTAGGTAGACTGGGTGCTCACAGTGTTCAAGGGGGGTTCCTGAGCAGCTGACCTTCAGTTGGCGCTTCG
>NW_011336470.1:622985-650792 GCF_000735185.1 Notothenia coriiceps | reverse complement strand
CAGTAAACGCCAGCAACACTGCATCTACTGCAGACAGTAGCAACAGGTCAGATGGGGACATCACGTTACCCTCCGTTGTGGACACTAGCTTACTCCCGCCTGACTCGCCGCCCTCGCCCCCGGAGCAGCAGTCTTCGTCGCCCGAAACTACGCCGCCCCTCTGCGGCCCTCAGGTGCCAGGATACCACGGCAAAACAGAGCCTGCCCAGGTATATCTACACAAGTACCCGCCTGTACAGTGGGGTTAGGCGCTCATTTTGCAGCTCGCGGTATACAAATAGACAATGGAATATTCATGTGGAAATAGTGCCATATTCTGCCATGCCTGTAGAAATGTTGGGTCAGAAATAATGCTTACAATAGCACAGATGCCTTCACCACGAATGGCGACAAAAAGATCTCATATCCCAAGCTTATCTACGAGCTGATGTTGCAGCTGAAATGTTCTCCAGGTCACAAAGTCAACCTCACATGATGATGTGATACCGGTTTTCAAGCACAGTAAATATTCTCTTCCCAGAGTATATGATGGGACCAAGGTGATGATGTAGTACATGGTTTTAATAATACTTTTGCTTTTCAATGTTTGCCATTTCAAACCATGAGCTGGTTCAAATCATATTTGCCTTGATTTACAATATGTTCTCGTTTCTTTTATCAGTACAGCTTTGAAGCTTTTGTGTTTTTTTTTTTGCCATAGTCCACTTTGGACTATATGAAATATTTCAGGATTGCACTTTTAACTCACTTGATATTTTCTCACTTGCTTGGTTTCAAAACATCTTTTTGTTCTGGAACCGGGCCTGTACACGGCCATATACTAAACAAACTACAGAGCCCATTCCATGTCCTGTTATTGTTTACTTCCTCTCTGCCTTCTTCTGGTGATTTATCTGACGTCCAGCGCTCCGTCTTTTAACCTCTTTCCCTTTCTCTTACTTTCAAAAGACAGTAATAAGTCATATGTAATATATTACATTTTGGAAGTAACTTGCCCAACAATGCCAAGGGATCATATAGGTGCATGTAAACATTGTTTTTACATACCGTCATATATACATTTAATTTGTCCTCTTGTGACTTCCATATATCATCCTGCATTCTACCTATTGCCATGTCAAAAATAAATGAGGATGTTATGTTCCATCACTCACCAGGTGACTCAAGGGATCCGACTGTCAGGCATTGTGTCAACTGAGCTTACTCAGCGCCCCATATGTTATTTAAAGAAGCTAGGTGAGATAGGAGTGTATGCAAAGAGAAATCAACTCATAGTTTGCACTTCACAAGAACAGACAAAAGGGAAAAATACCCAAGATGGGGCACAAGTCGATTCACAGTGCTGGATTTGTCTGTCCAACAGTCCAAAAATATCTGTTTAATATCTATGAACACATCATCATTATTGTCGTTTTCCCCAGATTCAAATTATGTACGCATTTTATTTGGATCTGAAAATAAATACATCAAGAAAAAAAGAAAGAATGTTGATTTCAAAAGCTTTTCTTGTAAGGATTTTACTTACGTTTTTGTTAAGTTAAAAATGTTTTGAAGGGCTGCAAACTCGTGATCGTTAACATAATATTAAAAACGAATTCCACAGTTTTTACTAACAAAATATGGACCCAAATATTTTTGTAGTGTTTAAGGGAAATTGTATTTTGGTAACAAGTCAATATTGTCTGAAATTCAAATGGGAAAAACTGCAACATTTTACTGAAGAAAGCCCACACTACTTGGAAAATGGTCTAAAGTTCAATTTTATCCAGGCACTCGCCAAGAAGCTTGTTCTTCTACCCAATTAAATAAAACTCAGCCATGCAATGCTTTGTTGACAACTAAGAAAACTATACTAAAAACAACTTCAGTTAATTAAGATGCTTAATGCAACAGCCACAAACAAAGTATGTTTTATTTATATATATATACAGTATATATGTATATATATATATATATATAGATAGAAGTTGAAGGAATGAAATAAAGAATAATGAAGATGTATGGTTGATATATGGTGCGAGAGAGGGATGAGTATAACAGGGTTGAGTCGTGATTACAGGTAGTTTAGGTGTGTCTTTTGTCAAAGTGCCAAATATTCCCTCAAATCTCCTTCCGGCCCAACGTGTTAAGTCTCACAACATTACCAGAGACGGTTGGTTGGGAGTTTACCTGGATGTTACCCAAAAAAAATAGCCTTATCCACGCCATTTGGAAGACTGACTCACAGAGTTCTGCATATAAATCACACATTCATGATAGACAGGTTTGACTCTACAGACAAATAGTATGAATATTTAACTACGCTGCTTAATGCATGCAGAATATCTATAAAATCCAAGCCAGTTCACAGAAAGAAAAAAAACATTAATTTCATCACTTAGCGAGCAAGCAATTTCATGGTTTATTGTGATTCTCAGCTGGGAGCTGCCCAGTGTAGTCATGCTCTTAAAGCCACTGAGAAACTGAAGCACTTGAAGGTCAAGTGCCTGGCCCAGAGGCACTTCAGTGACAGTTGGGAGGGCAAAGAGTGTTGCTCACTCACATTTTCCAGTAAGTAAGTCCAAAGATTTTAGCCGCTGTGTATTTCTTTGCCCATCAGGCTGCAAAATCCAAAAGAACAAGTCAAATGCTGGGGTCACACTTTATTGCATAAGCCAATGTTGGTTTACCATACGTTAACCATAGCGTGGCAGTACAAATCTAATTGACCTTCTAGTTATCTGAAAATAACGCTGTATAGTTGCATTTCCACTGCATGGTACGGCTTGGCTCAACTTGACCTGCTTTTGAAAACTTTACTGTATTGTTCTCCAGTGCAGATAGTACCCCCCCAATGTAGGCTAGATCATTAACTAATCGTTATAGCAGCACTGCGGAGGCCAAAGTTAAATCCACCCCCGGGCCTAACCACCTTCTTTAAATGAAAATGTATGATTTTTTTTCCTTTCAGGTGGCAGGTGCAGGTACTATCCACACTTTTGAACAGTTCCAGTTCAGTCAAGCCATGCTGTATCATACAGTGGAATATTCAGTGGACTTACTATCCGACTAAATTGTTGTAACTGTCTTGTCACATTAAATGTCAGCTACAAGAGGTTTGGATTTTTTTTGCCAGCATAGGGATAGGGTTTATTTGAAATATGTCTTGAACAGATATATGGGATCACTGTGTAGTGTATGTGTCAAGTTCACGGCAAAGTCTCTTCATGAAAGTCTACTTCAATTCCTTTACATACTAAATCAAATATGTTTCAATTACTTCATTCATTGGTGTTTTTGAAAGAAAACACTTAATATGCAGATAGCTTTGTCTTTAAATCTTCTGCTGTGTGTGAGTGTGTGTGTCTTTCAGAGATGAGGAGACGGTCATCAACAGTACTTATGTTTGCCATCATCCCCCCCCACTGACCGACACGCACGCACGCACGCACACACACACACTAAACACACTTTGTCTGCGTGGCCTTTTCCCTTCACAACACTGGTTGCCGACAGCAACATGCCCTGAGCTGATAAACGTTATCAACCGACACACACCTGTGCTTGTGCGCATACACACACAGGATGCGCGTGTATGCGTGTTGTGTGTGTGCGTTAGTGTGGAAACTGTATAAATGATGTTAGAGGGCCTGGGGTGACAACAATATACTCCTGGCTTGAGTACACGACACACATCATTGCACACTCAAACACACAATCACAAACACTTAGGAAACACACAAAAACATGAACACACGCACACATATATGGGCACACGAGGCGAAGGCAAATAACATTTATATGCCTCTTTAGAGCCCGTCATTATCTCTACCTTTCAACTGTGCAAGTATAAATGTGTGTGTCTCGCTCACTCACTATGTCTCCTCTTCAAATTGTGTGTGTGTGTGTTTCTCTGTCTGCATGCATGTGTGCAGTGCTGGTCGGTCAGCATTACCCCTAGATTCCACCGGGTCCGTCTGCGCCGCATCACGGCTGCGCTGCGGTTTTGGTCCGACCTCCTCCAGTGTCATAACGAATCGGGCGCGTTTCAGAAGGGGAGCGTCTTGCGTGCCGGCTCGCAGTTTTTGTTGATTTGGGCATATTTCCTGGACGGGCTACTTTGTGCAGACAAAGTTAATAATAATTGTAATATTCCAGTTATAAACGACATGAATCAAAGATGTGTTGCTGTATTTTAGTGGAAAAAAATGCATTCACCGTCATAATTATTCTATATATATAATTTACACAGTGCCTGTAAACCGGAGGAGAACGCTGGCGCTATGCAATGCCTCGCGTCGAAAATAGACTTGCATCCTATTTTTTACGCTTCTAGCCGTAGCGTGGCGCGTCTGGTGGAATAGCGATCGCTGTGAACGCCGCGGCGCCATACTTGCCAACCTTGAGATCTCAGAAATCGGGAGCATTTCAAAACCACCGTGGGGGGTGGGGGTGCTAGTGGATCGCCGGAGCTGTATTAGATTAAAATTAACATACTTATTGTAGTTGTAAGTGTACTGCCTTGCGGCCTGTAGCACCATCCTTGATGGAGCATATGTGTGGGCAGGAAAGGAGTGAGCAGAGGGTAGAGTTGTCGATTCTTGTTCTGTTTTCTGTGATATATCTCAGACTTTCAGTTGCGCACGCTACTAAAGAGACGCGCTACCATGAAACCAAACAATGGTGTACTGTGTATTGAAGTCCGAGTGAAAACAGTCCTGAGTAAATCTGATTTTGTCAGAAATCGGGAGAAATGCGGGAGAAATATGACACCGGGAGGAAACCGGGAGAGGGCAATGAAATCGGGAGTCTCCCGCGAAAATCGGGAGGGTTGGCAAGTATGCGCGGCGCAGCGCAGACGGACCCGTGGAATCTAGGGGTTACGGAGCTTACACACGACGGCGTGCGTTCAACGCTTCTGCCCATTCACTTTGAACGGGGTGACGTCACGCTTCGCCGAACTGCATTGTGCAGTAGAGCAATGTTAGAGCAATGTTAGAGCAATGTTAGAGCAATGTTCTACTTTTGAAGCTTCGACGGAAGCGTCAGCTAATCGAATCATATGCCAGTACAAGCTCTAGCCAATTAAATCGCGTGCTTGTGTGTCCGGGGCGGGAGATTCATGTGATTGGTTGTTGGTCGAGCGTCAGACACACCGCCGACAAGCGGTAGAGTATTGAAGCTCAATAATCTTTGCTCTAATTCATGGAACTTTTTTAACTTAAAGAAGATTTTAAACAGTAAGGTTCTTCATTCAACACTGGTGCATTGAGCTTATAGTTGATTTAAATTTACAAAAAAGGGTTAAAATATGTTGATTTGTCCAAAATAATGTAGCAAAAAATGTATTGGTTTGGTCGAGACATCAGGAAATACTAGGGAGACACCTTTTATTTTTTTAACAAAATAATCAGCTGTCAGTATGCACAGCGGATGTGAGAAAATCTCTGATAGGAGTGAACATGAGTAAAGGTGCTGTGCCTGATAACATCCATGGACATGTGCTTAACAGCTAAATGGTGTCAGTTCTTTCATTTTACCATCTCACTGTCAAAGGAGTTTCCTTCTGTACCCTGGTTTTGAGTACTGCATTCTCAAAGTAAATAATGGACCATTTCACAAACAGCTTTCTCACTAACTTCAGATTGGTGGTCACAATTCCTTCACTCTATTTGTGAGCACTGGAGCACCAGGGCTGCATGCTCAGCCCCCTCCTGTTCAGGATGCACAGCCATGACATGAGTAAAACTCTTGTGAAGTTTGCAGATTACACTATACCATCATTGGCAAAATTCAATTATATAGGAAGAAAAATATATCAATGTACAGAATACAAACTACTGCTCAACATCAGCAAAAACAAGCCGATTGTTTATGGTAGACAACAGGAGGAGAAGGCATACACCCCACTCTGAATTAATAAAGTCCAGTACGGGATGGCTCTGCTGCTACACTGGTACCCATCTACGAAGCATTGTGATATTGGTGAGATGAGGTTAAAAGACAATACCCACACAAGCCAGTCTGTTCACCAGGCTGCCATCTGGCGAGTGATACAAATTATCCTCCGTCGTACCACCAGACTACAAAGCAGATTCTTTCCTCAGGCTATGAGACTCCTCAACCCATCATCAACACTTCCCCCAAAAATGGGTTTTGCTTGTTTTCTGTTCTTATGTAGCATAAGGGACTACAACTGCATTTTTCGCAACCCTGTGCTGTAAAATGACAATAAATTAACCTTGAAGCTATGGCAACCGAGACACGCAACGTATGAGCGACAGTGATTACAAAAAATATTCAGCTTAAGTCGAGACACTTGCCTAATTAGAAACTGATTACTGGAAAAATCATCATCATCATCATCATCATCATCATCATCATCATCATCATCATCATCATCATCATATATTTACAGATTACCAGACTTTCTGTTAAAAAGGATAAACCTCTACCGTGCCAGAAGTATTTTTACACATTTGATTGATTGAAGCAAAACATAAAATAGCGTTACCTAGTGCATTGGTTCAACAGTGTACAACCACTTCTGTTAAACAATTAGCAACAAATCAATTGAACATCAGATATGGTGTTAAGACTGTAAAACCACAGTGAAATTCAACATGTTATTTGTCCATATCAATAGCCAAACTATGCTGTGATCACAGTATGTTCAGTGTGGAGGATCCATCTGTCAGTCTATCAATGTTTGGTGAATGCAGGATAAAGTGTGGACTTGCCTGTTTGAAAATAACTTAAAATTGTTAGTGAAGATAAAAGAAACTTGTGTTTTTTTTATTAGGAAGTGAGCTGTGTCCTAGTTTCATTTTATTTTACAGTAGTGGAGGAGAATACTGGAAGACCACCTGCTGGATACCAGGACTTTTTTGTGAGTTTGTTTTTCTCAGATCTGGGGATCTCTGATGAATTATGGCTAAAAGCTGATCTCGCGCAAGCCCCACTCACTAGGAAATTGAAACGCATTACTATGAAAGTATATACAATTAGGTTTAGTTATATATTTTTTTTTCTGAAATCACTGTGTCCCCTCTTTGTGTTTTATAACAAGTATGGCTTTTATTTGTTTTGTAAGTATTCAGAGCTTTAAAACTATAATCTGTAGGCAAAGAGGTGTTTTTATCCACAGCTAATAAAATATTACATGTTATTGTAATTTTGGGGAAAAACATCCACTGACTCTAACCAAGTCTTTGTCTCTGTCACAAACGTTTCAATGATGAACGCCAGTCACTCTACCTTTGTCACCCTGTCAACCTCTCTGTCATTCACTGTGTCAATGTCAGCTAGCTGGCTCAGTATGGAGGGGAAACCAGCATCAATCAGGCATTGTCAGCAGCTTGGCCTATTATTTTAGAGGGATTATGATATCGGAGATTGTAGACCTGGGGGTTTACAGACCAGGAAACAAATAAATGTTGAACTTTGGAAAAGTGCCTCCATTAAGGCCTCATCTAGCTCATCTAACTGTGCAAATATTTGCAGTCACAAAGCCTGTTGTTTGTGAATGTGAAGTGCGTGCACGCAAACAAGAATATCTGGGAACCTTGCTGGTTTTTATCTACACACACATAATACAAACACACAGACAGACTTGTGGACTTCAGGAAGGTATTAAGGCAGTACGAGTGTGTATTATGGATTCAAACTAAAATTAATTGGATAATAAAGGAAGAGGTTACCAGCAGAATGTCATTTATTCAGTGTGGATGGTGTGCATTTCAAATTATGTTTGTGTGATTGCATCGAGGTGGTATCCTGATGCCAGTTTGCATTGTCATAGAAAATACCCTCACATAAACACGCAGCTGATAACCCTCCTTTCCAGTCAGTCTTTCTCCCAACTCCCTTTCTCTTTTCGTGGCAGTACCACAGTGACCCTGACAGGTAGAAAAGTGGTATTGCAGCCCCAGGAGGTGTGACTGGCGTACAGTTGTGTGTGTGTGTGTGTGTGTGTGTGTGTGTGTGTGTGTGTGTGTGTGTGTGTGTGTGTGTGTGTGTGTGTGTGTGTGCTGTTATTACTAGAGATGATAAATCTTGTTAATGAAACCGACGGAAAGAAGAGGTCTCTTGAGAGGGGAAAGGAGGAGCACGAAGAAGAGAGATGAGGAGAGAAGGGCAAAAAAAAAAGGAGGCGGGGGAGACAGACAACAGAGAGAGCTAAAGGAGAAGGAGGGGAAGAAAAAGAGGTAGTAAAGAAAGAGAATGAAAGACTAGGAAGAAGACAAGAAACAGGGGAGGGAGACAGGGCTGAGGGAAAGAAACCAGGGGAAAAGTTGACTTGTCGCTTTTTGTTTCATTGCATCATATATCAGTATTGAGAGAGTGTTGCGGAGGAACAGAGGAGGAAGACGAGGATGATAGGGTATGAGAAAGAGACGAGCGCAGTCAAAGAGAAGGAGGAAGAGGAGAAAATAAAAACACAACCTGCATTTCCTCAAGAAAATGTGTGTGTGCACTTGCTGAGTATAAAGAGCTGGATTGTTGCTGGTCATGCATATTAATACCAATAGAGTTTGTTAGATGTCTATTGGAAGGACACCGAATAAGGATGACAAACCGGTAAGACACATAAGCAAATGTTTTCTGTTACAATGAAGGCTCGATAATCAGCTCACGGCATATAGGTGTAAGCAGGGGTAAAGTGTTATTTTTACAAGTGGGGGGTGGACCTCACCTCCTATAGGAGGGTCCTCACCGCTTCTAGGGGGGTCCGGGGGCATGCTCCCTCAGGAAGATTTGTTTTAAAATATTGAAGTTAAAAGCATCAATCTGGTGCACTTTGAGAGCAACATGAAGAGATCTACGGATACCTCTCTCACCCCCCATATAAAACAGAACTGTAAACAGATTTACTTTTTCTTTATAGATATTTTACAAATCACTCCCCTTTTAAAACTGTATTCTTGTTTTACTGTCATACAGTATTTCACAACTGTTTTTCATTTATTGTCTTGTTTTTATTATACAGATCATATAAACGTGTGCCTCGGAAATACTTATTTACATAAATCGTGACCAAACCGTTTGAGACCCATTGAGATAACTTAGACCAAATGTGTCAAACTCAAGGCCCGGGGGCCAAATCAGGCCCTTGGTGGATTTAATTTCGGCCCGCAGGATAATTTGTAATTACTATTAGATCTGGCCCGCCGGCATATTGCACGCACACCTTCACTCAATCCTGAGGGTTTCCTCAGCTCAGAGCCTGACCCCAAACATTGATGAACTTGCACCCTATGAGATGCCAAGTATCTGGCTTGAACTAGCATCACAGCAGCAAACTGAGTTTCTATGGATGTTTCCTTCTGCACTTTTATTCTTGCGACAACAGGGCATGTTTCTTTTTTTTGTTTTTGAGGGAAATGGCCTGTGGAAAAATGTGATCATAAGAAATGACTCCGGGAAACCTGCAGATAGAGCCATGAGAAATGACTGATTATTTCATGTTTAATGTTGTTTTTATCGGCACTAATTTAAGCTTTGTTAGTTCCAGGTTTAATAAGTGCAATAAGTTAATTTAAATAAGTTTTGCAATAAATATTGAACCAGTCCGGCCCTCGACTAGTAGCCTACCGATTTTTTTATTTTGGCCCACTGTGTATTTGAGTTTGACACCCCTGACTTAGACTAAAGTTCTATCTAAACACTGAGAGAGTCCTTTACTTCACCTGAGCTGAGGTTATCTGAGCCTCGCAGTCTGACAGGAGAGAGTTTTTAGAGCTCTTTATATTTGTTAGCTTGGCTAGCTAGCACCAGATGCTAACCACAACGATCTCCGGTAGATACCCACCGGTGCGCGTGCTCTCTCTCGCTCGCGCACGCACACAAAATGGCTCGTGTCACACACACACACACAGAGAAGAGCTTGAATGAAACACAGAGACCCAGAAGTAAGCTACTTGTACTGTACTGTAGCATATTAATTCTCGAATTCAATAATTTTTCAAATTATGAATTTCACACATAAAAAAAAGACATACATTTATTGGGGGTGCTATGCTATGAGCAATCAATATACTTATGTTATTATAATTTAATTTTAAGTTTGCACATCTTTACTTATCATTTTTTCCACATGTCTTCCGTTCAAACTTTAACGCATACTGTCCGACATATACAAAAAAAAATTCTAAATTTGAAAAAACTAGATAAAAAGAAACTAAAAAGTTAAAATCTTGTTTTTCATGTCCCAAGAGCAATAAAAACACTTGGTAAAAAAATCCTGACTGAGGTTTTCATAATTCATGCATATCAGTGTTTTAAAATATGTTAATGAAAAAATAAACTCTGTTTTGAGCAAGATTCTTGTGGAGAGACCCAGGATTGTTACAGTGCAACAAATAAAGCCAACCCAGTTTCTCACTAAGAAACAAAGCAAAAAAAACAATCCATAAGATTCAGATGCTACCAGACTGGTACACAAGCTATCAATCACACTTCACACATTGCAAAGCCCTGAAGGTCCTGTCACTTTTGCTGTTAAGTGTCTGGATCTCACCCAGTGACAAAGGCAAACGAGCTGCATTACACTTTACCCATTACAGGCAATACAATCACATCAATATTGCATTCTTAGCATCATTACAGACAGCCACGGCGGACTGGGAGCCATCAGAGAAATGTTAGGGTTGGTTTGTTTCACCTACCGGAATTTTAGGAAGACCTTTGGAACATTTCCTGGTGATAAAGTAGGATAATCACACATCATGCTATGGTCTTTCACCACTGAAGACTCCAGTGATACTTCGGTCAAGTGTGCAACTCCTCTTTCACTCCATGTTGTTTATTACAGCTTTTCTTTCTGGGTTTAGGTCCAGTTCCAGTTGAGCTAGGCCTCCAAAGTGTTTACCCTCAGACACCAAAGTCCCAGAGCATATCCCTCCTCCATGCTCTGCTAACATCCGGTGCATAGTCTTGCAGAAGCAGGGTAATGTTACCCATGCTAACAACACCACACTTTCAGGTTGTTTCTGTTGCTAACTTTCTTTTTTTCATTTGCTTCCATTCGTTTTATATATATAGCATTTTTATTGTTTTGGTAATGTAGGGGTGCAAGCACACTCAGATATCGTATTTTTTGCTATAACTTTTATTGGATGATGATATAGGTTGAAAACCTAAATAAATATAATTTATGTCAGCTGGAGCAGCAGTAAAGTATTAATTTAAGAGCACATTATCAATGGTAACCTCAAACAGTGCTCTATTTATTTTCCAGGCAGAGCACTGTATTTTAAAGTATCTTAAATATCTTAGCTTACTGTTTTAGGGTTGATTTTACATAGTTGGTTTTATTAAACCTGTGTTTTGGTTTGTGTTTTTCACAGGTGGAGTTCTTGCAGTGCTCCAACAGTGAGTTGTTGGCTTTCCAACCATGGTAGCCATGGTAGTCGTCATTTCTATCCTTCTTTTTTAGACTTTCAGTACATGTTTTTAATAAATAACCAGTAATGAAGCCCCTTCGTGGTTCATTGTTTAATTCCAGGTTCTTACTTGCCTTTAAAGTTATGCACATATAGCCAACTACTCCACACATTGCAGTCACTTTAAAACAGAGTGGAGGACAGTTTAAACTTGCCATAATTCCCAAACCCTACACTCCTGAGACATACTTTTTCATGAAAACTTAGGAAAACCTCTCCTAGGTTGGAAAATAAAAAAGAATTAAGAAGAAAAGATTAAACAAAATGCCTCTTGAGGGCATGAAGAGACAAAAAATTCCACCTAGCTCCCAATAGACTCCCATGTAAACAATTTCTGGACCTTTCTTCAGAACAGAGAGAAGTCAACTTTAAATAAACTGCTCCCATCTCCACATTTTACAGACAAAACTAAAAAAAACAACATATACTGTATCAGTTCATTGGGGTTTCCTAATGCTCACGGTCTGTTCATTTTTTGATAGGAGCCATAGTTTTTGAACAGGTGGCAAAATTGTCAGATATAATCCTCAATGCATTCTTAATGGGACTCAGTGCTGCAGCTGGTAACCATGGTGTTGCTGGGCAGATTGAAACCTTTGATCTATGGGCTCACAGGTGTTATGATTAGGTGCTCAGCACAGAAACAAACACACTGGACTTTAACAGACTGTCTCAGCCTATTATTTTCTGTCTGATGGAGACTTCATACTGACTTCAACAGGTTCCACATGTTTTATACATTATTGGTGACGTATGGTTTTAGTCGAAAAGTTTGCAGTCAAAATATTCTCCTGCTTTCCCAAGCCTTTTTACTTTCTTTTCTCTTCTTAATACAAATTCATTCACTACTACTTACATCTGATATTTAACTCCTTCAGCCTACTTTCAGCTGCAGAAACCATTCAACTATTACATTATTCAGCTATTTCAGGACATTGAGGTTACAGTATACATCTTGTTGTTTATAACTTTTTTTTTTTTTTTCTTTGAAATATTAAGCTTCTTCACTATTTTTCCTACTCTTCCAGTTTAACATTTCACTTTCAAGTTTTCAACAAAGTCTTTGCAATGCATTTGAGCTGTAACGATTTGATTCAAATCATTTCACTTTTCTGCATTTCTCCACTAAGTTCAACAACACACATACTTGGTTTTTGTAGCTAAAAGCAGCTACCCTTCAACTAATAACATATTCAGCTTTTTCTGCATTTTCAGCTAAATTCAGCCACACATGTTCACGGTTTACAGCATTCACACACATTTTCTGCAGGAAATGCATTTTATAGTTATATTACACGTTCGAAATAATCAAATCAAATGTGTCTTTGAAGAGGTGCTTGATTACTCAAAAACAAAAACAGCTGTACAGTGTGTTTATGCACCTGGCTGCCAAAGATAAACATGNAAAACGCTGTCCCACATAAAACAAGCTCGCGGTATGAGAGGTGGTGCGCCAGGCTGGCTTACCATCGCAGACATATTTGGGCATGCTGAACGAGTTAAACGCCAAGCTTCAGGGACAGGATGAAAACATTTTTTATCGTCCACAGATAAATTCGGGTTTATTGGGCAAACTTCTCCTGTCGGCAGGAGCTTTGGAGCGGGCTCCATGGACATGTTCCCGCTGACATCAGCTGCGCCGCAGGCAGCTAAGAGCGCTGCTGTGTATGCGGAACACCTTCGACCTTAAAAGAGAGGTTTGGCGAATATTTTCCATCGTGTGGCTGACATCGAGGACTATGACTGGATCCAAGACCCATTCCACCAGGAATCCTCCACAGAGAAGCTCTCCATGAAAAGAGAGAGAGGAGTGCGCAGAGCTCCGTGTGGACCGACACTGAAACTCAAATTCAGTGGAGCTCCCACTGGGATCAGTTTTTTGGTTGGCTTCTGACATCGGAGTACCCAAGCACTCCCACCACGCGATGAGCAATACTTCATTTTCCCACTACCTACCTGTGTGAGCTGGCGTTCTCTACTCTGACTTATATGAAGAAACAGAACAGCAGGTCAGGGCTCGTCTGTTGAACAGGACTTGCGAGTTCCTCTCATTCAGTGCCCACGAGGATTTAAAAAAATCTGCGCGCCCCGACAGGCACATGTATCCCCATAATCTGATAATAGGCAAGATTTAAAATAGCACATGTTTCAATGCTGATTGGGTGAAATGTTATGATCATAATTTGATTCAGGCCATTTTCCTTGCATGACAGTTCTCTGTGCTTGAGTTTCTGCTGAGTTGCCGTTGCCTATTTTTAATTTTGTGACCCCCCCTGGGTCTTGTTTAAAATTGAGTGTTGTTGCTGCTTTGATGAAGCCTAATTGCTAAAGTTAATAAATTATATAAGTTATATATATATATATATATATATAATATATATATATATATTTATATTTATAAATTAATTTAAAAAAATGTTCGTTAATAAATATTTCATGAGTCAATATAGTTGTCTTTGTCACATTTTATTTCACATTAGTAAATAAGTATGCACATTTTACGATATTTTTACATGAATGAGTGATAACACGTGTTATAAGGGCTATTTTAGGGTGGTGTTGCCTTGAGATTTTTACTTGTCCTTGTGTGCCTTGGGCCCAAAAAGGTTTTGGAACCACGCTCTAGACTAATCTTATAAGATGAACCACCACAATATTATATTGCTACAACTTCAATGTGTTTCCACATTAAAAGATTAAAATGCTAGGAAGAAATTATAAGAACAGGATAATATAATATTCCTTCTATAATACTTTGACAGAGCTTTCTGCATTCTTTACCTACTTTAAGTATTCAGATGATAAAATTCCGTATTTATGTTACTAAATTGTGCGGAATTATTATTTTACCTTTTTTACTTCGACTTACAATTTGATGCCAATACCTTTTGGTCTTTTACTTCTACGTTCTCTTCATAGTTCTACTTTTACTTAACAAACAGGGATCTGATCTCTGTTTGAATTGGATCTGGAGGGACTTTGTGGTGAATGTGTATTTTTGCACTATCCATCCATAGGGAATGCTCCATGCAGAGAAGGTTCCGTGTTCCGGTTCCTGAAACACAGAGGCAGAGAACATTCTCTACCTCTAGACTCTTTCACTCACAAACTGATCGTTACTGAGAGAAGACACTCACATTTACACTGTGTCGGACAACTTAGTTGTGTTTTTTTGAAGTTGATGGAGAACAAACATGTTCCAACATCTTCCATCGATTTTAGGAAGGGTTTACCATGGGAATGGCGATTTATGGCGGGGTGGGGTAAGTAACAGACTCTTACTGTAGCCTTCAATCTGTTCAGACCAGAGGCTCTAAATGGCATTAAACCTTCTCTGGTATCTTCAGAAAAGTACTCTAATAATAGTCAGAAAGTGAGTCAAAGCAACATTAGCTCAACTGTACTTTTTGTATTTATTTCCATAGCAAACTGGTATCCTTTGTGGACCAGGGAAAACTCTGATGAGTTCATTGATCCTGAACAGAGGTTCTCAGAGGTCTGCATTGACTCCGCCAAGCAGAGAGGCTTTGCTGCTGCCGAGAAAGAGGACATGTGATGCCTCTCTAACCGGAGTGAGTAGCTCTGTTCAGGGCGTCATTTTGCCCTTACCTCACAAAAGCAAAAACCAGCTTTCTCAGAAGCCCAGGAATTCTCTCGGCTGAGAGAGGATAAGCCCCCTTATAGATGTACCCTGCATGAACGGGATAACCTTCAAGAAAACCCAGATCCTGAGTCCTGGAAGTTTAGATGGGAGAGGACTCCTTTTGAGGAACAAGGTGCTCCTCAGAGTCAGACCGGCTGTAAAGGCATGTGAAGCATAAAGGAGACCAGGAGGGGCAACTTCTTCCAAGCTGTTCTCTGTTCGCTCAGCAGTGTGGACACTCACCACACCCAGTGAGCTGAGAGGCCCATTCCTCTGATAGAGGACGCATTCAACACCTGCTCTCCTGCTGCGTCTGCAGTTCCAACTTCCAAGGAGAAGAGTGTCTCGCCTGCCTGTTTTTGGTGTGCCAAAGCCCAGTGGAGCAGGTCAAAGTTTCTCACTCAGAATACTTTTTGGAAACGGGGACCTCAATCTTTATGTGGGGCCCCTGCGTTATAGCTGAGGTTTTTTAAATTGTCTGATGGATGTTTATAATAAATCTTAAATACAAACACCTTCATAAAAATGCCTCCTTGCTTAAAGTCCCGTGAAGTGCATGTTTTTCGCCAAAATGAAACTGGCAGTTTCCATTCCTTACATATCATTTTGACTGTTCATGGCTAAAATAATTTTCTTAATTATTTATTTATTTATAATGATAATTTTTAATAATAACGGGCCGTCTGAAGCTATAGCTAGCCTGGAGTCTAAACGCAGAACGATAGTCGGCTGTAAGACACAGTACTGCAGCGGTCGGTAAATGGCCGTGTGACACATTGATAAACATGAACCACGGCGACTCTGGAGAAAGTGTAAAGCTGCAGAGAGTCGTTATGTTGATTTAATCTGGACAGTTTTCGACTGTGTGCAGATAGAAAGTGGCACATCATGGACACTGACGATGAGTCGCGCTCGTAGATTGTTGTAGTTACAGATTGTGAGCGCCCGTCAGGGGACGTCAAGTGAGCGATGGATGATAAGGTGACGTCCATGGACGCATCAGCGGAGACATTGACCAGCTACAGAACTCGAACTGCTGTGAGCAGGTTGAAGCAGTAAAGGCTGTGCTGTCAGCTGTCGATGAAAATAGCTCTGAGCTGCGGGGGCTAGAAAGGGGAAAAGCCTTGTGTGAAAGCTCTGCTTGCTCAACACTCTGTGAATAGCTGATGTACATTCATCTGATAGGAGTAGCGTATTATAACCTGAATTCGTCTTGCTGCGTCATTGAAGTTACCAACATACAGCGCGAAGGAGTGACTCGCCTGCCTGTTTTGTGCTGACTCAACCAGTTATGGGAGTAATTCCACAGGTCAGTTAATCACCAGAACATGAAATTATTTGCATGGCAAATCAATCTAATTTATTGGGGATCTTCCTGCCTGATTAACAATATACTGCCAGGTTAAAATTATAATATCCAGTTAACCTGATGCAATGTCGCAACCTGATAACACTGAAATATCATGCACCTGCATAATCATAATGTCACCTGACTTGAGTACAGTGGGAAAAAAAGTGACACTTTATGCCGTTAATCTCAGCAGGCAAGGGTACAAGTGAAAGTATGTACTTCCTCGAACCTCGACCCCCTGCGGGCTTCCCAAAAAAGGACCCCTGCAGTGGCTCGAAAGAGGAACCCCTGCAGCTGCGCGGCTCTTACCAAAGATCCACTATCAGCTGCCCCCAAAGTGAAGCCCTGTGATGACGCCTCTGGACCCGACGCCTCCAACAGTTCCCCAGAACCAAGAGAGGGTATCTCAACTTGGGGATGTTGCTGCAACCGGCTAAAGCCATGCAGGTTACGTTTTATCCAACACACATCCTGAACAGCTTTTAGTTTACAAGGCTCTGACCTTTATTCAGAGGGGTCCTTGGAGGTTTTGTGAACACTTGATTTTTCTCTTTGGATTCAAAACAATGCCCTTCAGTTCCTTGTGTAACCTGCACAATCTCTTAACTCAGCACCACAGCAGGGTCACCTCAAATATTAAACAACACCGGAAAAGCTTTGATCTTTAAGACACAACACCATTGTAAACATTATGATTAATAACATGGTTCTAATTATAAACTGATTTATCACTGGGTGAGTGCAGTGCTCTGACTGAGTAATCTGCTGTTAGCAGGAGAGAAGGCTGCCAGGGACTGCAGCCTCCAGACGGTAAATGATAAACAAGTTGAACAGGTTGAGCTGCAGCCATTGACCAATCCGATGTCTGCCCTGCTCTGTCCTGTCTGCCTGCTTCAAGCTGCTCGCCTCCAACGACTGGTAAACAATAAAGATCTTTTGTACCAGATAAGAATGCATATTTTTCCTGTTGGAAATAGTTTGTGTGACATTACATTGATGCGACGTCTTAGAAGAGCGTAAAATGTATCTTCATTAGACTTTACATTTAAAGTGTTTAGCAGTGAGTTACTGTATTTATTTTATTACTGACCATCATTTTTGTCATGTAAACTCACAGGGAAAAGAAAGTGCAAAGCTTGAAAATATTGCAAGCTCTGGCACAGCACCACTCCCAGACTCTCAAGACAAAACGCCATGAAGTGTGTCTGGCTCTAATTGAAGAGGTATTTTACACACTTCCCTTTGTATCTTTGTTCAGATCTCTTTGTCTCAACCTGTTATCATTGGCCAAAATGTCCCTACAGACTTGTGTGATGACAGTCATTTTTTATTATAGGTAAATAACCTAAATCAGCAGTGGCCTGTGAGGCTATGACCACGTTAGCCGAGCTGTATGTGAACCTCAAAAAGGCAATGGACTTGGAGGTCGAAGCCACAGGCCGAGCTCTGCTGCTGAAACTAGCGCAGACCGCCAGCAACTTTGTTCAGCAGCAGGCCAATCTTGCACTGGGTGCCATGGTGGAGAACTGCAGCCATGGGCGGACAGTGAGCACTCTGTTGAACACAGGACTGAAGTAAGTAGGGAGGCTGCATTCACTTTAGCAGCAGGAGTTATCAGACTAAATGAAATGAAACAGTAAGAGACAGTTTGTCTCATATCACCGTGTATTTGTCCCTCCTCAGTCACCGTTGTGTCGCAGTAAAAGGGAGCATGGCTCAACACCTGCACCTCCTGGTCGACAGATTTGGAGCAGCTTGCGTCTTGGCAGCAGGAACGAGCTTCACCGAACACTTCCTAAGAGCCGTCTCCAAAATGTGTGTGGATGCTGCACCAGACGTGAGGTACGTTGTCAAGTTATATGGATTTAGTGCACAACTTTGCATAATCTTGTAATGTGCGCCTTTTGTTTTGTGTTGATTGTTTTCACCATCTCAATTTTGTTTATCTGAACTTTGTGCTTAACAAATAACTTATTCCTCCACAGGCACCACGGACAGATCCTCCTCCAGAAGCTGGCTTCCAACCAGAGATTTCTGAACCTGGGGACAAAGATCATCCCAGAAACAGAAAGAGCTCCGCTGGACAAGATCCTGAAGAAGTCCAAGCTGTAAAACTGGAGAACATGTGCAATATAAATTAATGTATTGCTATTAATATTCTTGTAATTGTTGCTTTTGATTGTGTGACTGGCGAAGCAACACAGATATTGTTATCCTACATACTTATTCATCTTATTCTTAATCTTCTGCCTAAAAGTTTGGACCACTGGTACAGTCCCGGAGCATTGCCATGACATGCACAAAACACATCAAAACGTGTTGGAAAGATACTGACACTTTAAAGGGGCCCCTAGGTTTCATTATTGTATTTTGAGCCTCTTCGGAGATGTCCCGCCCCTTAGCACGTGTGTTGTAGCGCTATCCAATAGAAATGTGAGTGTTGCGTAGTCCCCTTTGCAGACCATTCACTAAAACATAATACACTACAGGAAGAGGAGAGCCAGTAAAGCAGAATAGGGACCCTTTAACATTCTTCTTATAAAGCACTCAGGCATCCAGTCTAAGCAACATTTTCCCTTCTTACATTGCTTTATAATTTGACTTTTAAAGCCCAGAATTAAAGAGTGATTTTATTCTGTTAATCGTCTCAGATTTATGAAAACATGCTAAACATGCACCCGGCTCCACATCACCCGGTTACACACAACACAGAAGCAGCTAATCCTCTGACTATATGTGAAGTGAAAGTTGCCTGCGTTGACCAAAATAATGAAGCTCTTTTACATGCAGGGTCATATTTTCTCCTTTTCTTTCATTTCATTTCCATCCTGTTTCTTTTGCAAGCTGTGAAAAGAGTTGCAGAATGTGTATTTATGTATTAATCAAATGACGTTGTTTTTTTCAGAATCAGAAACCCTTTATTTGTCCCGCAACAGGGAAATGGACAATATTACAGCAGAATTAAAGTGCAGATAAAGTGAACAGTATATGGAAAACATATCACACATTTAAAATAACTAAGTATGCACACACTATTTATATAAAAAAACAAATAGCAGATAAATACAACATGGCAAGCAAATTGAAAGTATATATTTAAGAAAAGGTGACCATATAAAGTTATTTACTATATATACTGCTGAGTGGCTTGTTAATTTCACCAATATATCAATACAAATTAGTGTGTAACCTATAGTAATACATGCTAACATATTTGTTGGTTGTATTGTATCGACTATATTTGAGTATTAACCTAAATCTTCAATAAAATATAGTTGAGTATACTACAATATTGTTATATAATATAATATATTGTAATGGAATACAAATGCCAAGGAGTACAAATTGAAAGTACAATGAACTCAGAGTACTATAATAAATATAATTAGTTACTGTCCACCAATGGATGTCGATCAATTGTAAAACATTTAGGTATTTGTAGCTATAAACTGTACACATAACAATTCAGTGCACATTATTACATATATACACATCTAGTCTCTTGATGATCTCCTCCTTACTCACACTATTATATGAATCTCCTTTTAGATGAATATGATTGTCAGGCTGCTCCTCCTCCTCCATCACCGCCACCCTCGCGTTTCTTCCCACAGGCGCTACTTTCAGCACCGGACAGCTCCCGTCTCCCCCACGCCCCGCCCCCCTCAGACAGACAGGCAGAGAGAAACAACCACACGCACCGGTGGGCGACACCTATGGCCTATTACGGATTTATTGGGAGGGACGGAACTTCAAGTACAATTTGTTTCGTTCGTCGTCATCCTCTCACATGGATCTCTCCGTGAAGGAGTAAAGAGGGAGGCGCACGGTGACAGCGTCGCTTCATATGAATGGTTTGCAGATTGCTGAAGAGGAGTCGTTGTTGTTGTTTTTTAACCAGTTAGTAGCTTTGGATCAGAAGAAGAAGAGAGGGAAAGTGTGTTTCCGCGGACAGAAGATGCTCAGGATGAGAAGTGGCATCATGTATCTGAATGCCAGGAGATATTCTGCTGTGTAGTTTTTCTCCCCCTTGTTAAGCAGCAGAAGAAAGGAGAGATTTGGTTATGCTCGCCACTTTTTGCCAAGCGATTTCTTCTCTGTAAAAACGGAGCGACATGGCTCTGCTGGTGGTCCCTCTGCTTCTGCAAACGGCGCTGGTTCTGGGATCCAACTACGGCTATGTGGAGTGGTCGGATAGTGACAAAGAGGAGAAGAACCCCCCGGTGTTCAGCACCCAGAACATCAACAGGGAGCCTCCTCAACACCCGACCTACTACCCGCTACCGGCCACGGAGCGCACGGTGGTGGCGCACAAGATCGAGGAGGACCTGCCCAGGGTGGTGACCGCGTTCCTGCACACCGGGGACTCCTCCGCGCTGAGGCACGTCAACTGCTCCCGGAGGTACGAGCTTAGCAGCCTGCGGGGCGGCCTGCATGTCGCCTCCCATTACTCCCTGCACAGCATCCTGGACACGGTTGCGCACGCCACAAACTTCCTGAACATTATCCTGCAGGCCAACAGGTCCCGGGAGCAAACGGCGCGCAGGGACATCCACTGGTACCACGCGCTGGTTCAGAGCATCCTCGAGGGGGATCCCAAAATCCACAGGGCTGTGGTAACATTCCACGGGGATGCACCCACGCCCGGTCCCCAGGTTTTCCTCCAAGCCACCAGGACCGAGAAGGAGGTGGTGCTGCAGGACTTGTCCGCCTATGCGCACCAGCAGCTGAGGAGCAGGAGCCCCGAGTCCGAGTGGTTTAATGACTTTAGGGACGGAAGGAGATCGCACATGCACAGGAGGGTCCAGGAGTCCAAGGGTGGAAGTTACCTTCTGGACAAAAACCAGATCAAATGGTCGGCACCGTACCTGGAGTGTGAGCATGGGGCGTTTGTGCCTTATTGGCTGCTCACCCTGTCTGCTGGCTTCTACGGACTGAAGAGCAACTCTACACCCGAGTTCAGGTGAGAGCAGAGCTGGATCTACTCCTTTAGTTAGAGGCCAAAGAGATATTTGTATTTTACTACTCATATACTTTTACCTCTGGTACTTAGACATTCCGATCTTTATCTAAGTAAGACTTTGAATGCAGGACATCTACTTCTAAAAAAAAATAGTAAATATAAGTTAGAATTTTCAAGAAAATAAAAGGGAATAAAAAAAACCCAGAAATATAGAAATAGAAACAGAAAAAGAAAGGAAAAAAAAGTAAAGTTACGTAAAATAATGAGTTATTATGAAAAATGCATGCAGGTAAATAATGATACTAATGTTGAAAACTAAAATGTAAACATATTAATATATGTAGGAATTAAATTGGCAATATACTGGCAGTTTTGTGCAGAAATGTGCAAAATGGTCCGTGAAAATAATATCTGTTTGAAGTATTAAAAGCATTATGCAACAAACAGAGATATAGTGCCAGCGACGTGTGTAAAATGAATATTGACAGATATGCACTGAAAAAAACAGAAAAGTGGATGAAATGTATTATGTCAACATATCACATAACTATAGCTGAAATCAATAATATTAAGTTGATCCTAATCTTTTTCATTTAAACGTATTATTGCTTTCAACTAACCTAATACAGTTATGTGACATCTGTTGACATAATACATTTAATTAACGTTTCAGTTTTTTCAGTGTGGAATAAAGTTTCCCACAAATATGCATAAAACATTGAATTAACAACCAACAAGAGTACCCTACTTTTGATTGACAATAATGCTCCATGAGGCGGAATGTAAATATGGATCCTGATGACAGGCAGCCTGGATTCAGAGGCAGATGGTGTAAAAGAGGCTTCACAGACACAGGTAGACCTTCTCATTTAGTATGCTCGCCTGTCAAAGCACAGCTGTGCGCCTCTCTCGCTGCAGCCTTTCAAATGAACACTGTTGGTGATGGGATCCATACATGTGGCCTTTTTTATTCATTCAATCACTCAAAGATCTGATGTTTCAAGGCTAGAACTGATCGATTAAATCACGAATAAACAATGAAACATCATCAATATGAAGATATTAACAATCTCACTAAACCCTGGAAATGTCTAGATGTATGACATGTGCATGTTGAGGAAAGAAAAACAAATCTTGTTCCGTCTCAAAAAAGACACAAAAGTGTGGATGACACAGAAATGTTCCTTGGTGATTTAGAGGCAGCAGGGTGTATGCTCATGATTTGGGTCCGGTTGGCAGGCCTCCACGCTGCTGACGTGTCCCTTTGCAAAGTGCTGCATCACTACCTGCTCCAGGGCTGGGAGGGTCACTTTTTAGGGTTTTCCCTTTTCTGTAGTAAATGGTCTGCAAAAGCTAAAATCCCAAAGTTCCCTCCAGAGTGGGGTCCATTGGGATCCTTTGTTTACTTCCGTGACATAGTGTCATCATTATGTAACACTCAGGCTTCTGTTGAACAAAATAAACCATATTTATGATCAAAGATGTGTCCTCTGCTCAGAGATCTTATTTATAGTAAAACCTGGCTTTCATTAAGCATATTCATGCAGTAGCATATACACCAACAATGAAAAACATGAGCACATAATACAGTTGGAAAACCCTCTAAATTGACAGAGCATGGTCCGTTTTAGTTTAACACATACTGTGTAGAGTTTAGCTCACACACACGATGTTATGAACGTACAGAACAGTACAGTTTACAAAGTAGAAATACAATGCTCCTTTTACAACAAACACAATATGCTCTTTTTTAGTAACTGTGTAATCCTGTTATTAATATGTTGTACAACTGTAACCCAATTGCCTTTTTTTTCTGTAACTGTAAGAGAATACAATAACCTTTGTAAAAAATTGTTATTACCATTGGTTATTGGTTAAAATGGTTATTACCGTTTAATGTAACCCGTTACTCCCCAAGCAGTCCAGGAACAGTCACCTTTGGCTTTAAGAGCTTATGATGTGGCCAAATCCTGCTTTGGATAGTTTCAGGAATTGTAATTCCTAAAAACTTTTTTTTTGTGACCTACTTTTTATTCTTTTTTAGGAAGCTATCCCCTTGCCCACTCCACAGCTCAAATATTTCTGGCTGTGATGCCCTGTTTCTTTTAAAAAATGACATATTGCCTGTCTGAAGGCTGAAGCCATAAACATGCACTTGTGAGAAGGGTTGATCCATTTGAGCCTGCAAATGAAATGTGGAACTTTTAGAGTCTTTCACATTTTCACTGAGCTTCCCATAGCACAAATCTGAAGGAATTTGGTCTAAATAGTGACCAATTTCAATTCTATATCTAGGACATTTAAAATACACAATTATTGCAAGTTTTATAATCCAAAATCTGATCTTGAATATTGATAAAGTCTGCATTTTTATTTAAAACCTAAAAATGTGAGATTATTCTACAAAGTACCAGATTTAAAGGAATTTTGACCAATCAGAACAAATGAAATTCCCCGACCATACTACATGTAGTCTTTGGGCAAAACGGGTTAATAATTGAGAGATTTATATGAAGAGCTGCTTGTGTCAGTCACCCTTAGTATCTGTTGATGTAACGTTTCATAAATTATTTCAGTGAATTCATTCATAATGAATCAATACACTATTCAAACTCAGCCAAGACAGCCTTTGTGTGAACATTGAAATAATTGTCACTTTTTACAAGTGAATGTGATTTTGAGCTAGAAGAAGAAAAGTGGGTTATGCGTGACACATTCCTGAACACTGCTTTCTGTAAAACACTCTTTCACTGGCAGCTGAGCACAAAGCTGTACTTTTTCATTTGTTCTGAGGCTTTCAGTCATACCTCATGGTTTGTATTTGGTCTGTAGTCTGTTCAGTTATCATGTTTGAAGATCCGTTAATGACCAATTGCAGCTGTCATGAATTCATCTATAGCAGTTTGCAGACTTTTAGTCTGTGTTGATTGGAGGAATGCTTTTAAAAAACAAAACAAATGTGTTCATTTAAAACAGTAGCCTTAAACAAACAAATTCAAGGTGAAATAACATTTTTTTTCCTTAGCACTCATTCCTTTATTAAAAGTAACACATGAGAAAAGCACTGAAAATTATATGGATGAAAACATAACATCTACTGAGCTTGCGAACTGAGTTATATCCGAAACAGGCGAGATAATTGCGTCTACTAACAAAGACCATGTTATATGCTTGAAAACTGTAAAAGAAAATGTAGTAAGCGGACTTTAAGTGTCTTTTACTATGTCAGAAACTGTTATGATTTAAGCAGAGGAAGCTAAGAAAGGAACAAACAAAAAGTTGTGTATGGAATGACACTTTTCACACTCAGCAATCGCCATCTTGGCTAGAAATGGAAGTTAAGCGACCAGCCACGATTGTGGTTTCTCTGGTCAACGCAACACTATCAAATTAAAAAGGTATAGTGTTTTTTCCCACTAATTAAGTAATGTCCCACTATATAGTTGCCGAAAAAACCCCACTGTTCTTGAGTTATTGTGCCGGTGAGGGCACAATAACGTGTATTTCGAGACAACACTACAAGGTAGACATTCTCCCACTGCATAAGAGTTCACAGTGCACTACATGCAGTGTACTGAAGGATGTAAGTGATTTCAGACAGAGCAAAAGTGTTTGTTTTAAGTCCAGAGCGTGTGTTGTACAAAGCTAATTTCCGGATTGAGTTTAATGATTCACTAACCCTATGGAACTCCTCCGCACTTTACTTCTTTTAACGTGAGTTGTGGTCTGCAACTTATTCTGTGACTTCTTCCACTCATCTCATTCCCATGATGACATTTCTAAAAATAGAAAGCGGCTTGGCTCTGAGCAGAGTGGCATAATCTAGTGTAGATAATGGAGTCCCCATGTCTGCTACTTCCTACCTCAAGGCAACCTCTTATCGTCTTCTCCTTTTCCCACTGTCCTTCAAACGTGGACATTGACTTAATTAAAACTCAGTTTGTGGCCAGTGCAACAGAGGCTATTAGTTTATGTAAAACAAATCAAAATGTATTGGATTCAAATTACTCTCAGAATCATGAGGAGGGCGAGAGAGGCTGCCTTGAGACACAACAGGAGACGTTTTACACTCTGTAGAACTGGGATCCTTTCTGTCCATCTGTCAGGCTACAGGTTTGAAGCTTTAAATGTCCAACAAGTACCATTCTGACATCTGGAAATAAAACAAATACCAAAATAATGTTGAGACATCAAAAAAGCTAAACGGTAACAACTTCTATATGTTTAGTATTGGGCGACATAAAGAGTGTTCCCCAACAAACAAATGACAGCATCTCTATTTCAATCCGGAAAGACTTCAGTTTTAGTTTAAAGAACATTTATTTATGCATGCGCCATATGATGGAAATGTTAGTCTTTGGCAATTAGACCCCAATCCTGATATCGTATGTCTTAAGGGGGAAGTGCATCCATGACTATAATAATGTACAATACAGTTGGTGGGTCAACAACTGACAGACTAATGATATTTATTTGACGATAAATGATAGAAATAGAAAGATTTTTCACAATCTTTAAGATTATCAACAACAACCCGAAGACTAAAACGCAATTTAGTGTATATATTGGCTCGCCATTTTACAGCTAGTTCTATTTCTTTTAACACACACACACACACACACACACACACACACACACACACACACACACACACACACACACACACACACACACACACACACACACACACACACTTTTGTATATACTAGCGGGGAGCTGTCGGCCGAAGCCTCTCTCCATGCTTGTTTGTTCCACTTCCCAGCAGGCAGATGGAAGTCAAGGTGTCACCACCAGCCACCAAACCTCAGAGCAGAGAGACAGAGAACACTCAGCCTGTACGATGTTGGAGGAAATGAATGGGAGAGAATAAATCCAAGACTTTTGCTGTGTCTTAATTTGGGTACTTCTGTACTTACCCTTGCTGTTTTGAGGCGCACAAAAGCCGAGTTTGGAAAGTTGGACACTTCTCGCACGATCGACATCTTGGCTATGTCACAACTTTACCATTTTTTTATTTTACCTTTATTTAACCAGATAAAAAGCAGTGAGATAAAGTCTCATTTACAATGCTGACCTGGCCAAGAAGGCAGCAACGTTACACAGACATATAAAATACAGAGAACACAACTAAGTAAACAAAAAAAAGACGAAAAGCAGCCACTACATTGTGCACATTTGGGACAGTAAGAAAGGTACACTACTTATTACTGCAAGAGCAGCTGGTGGTAAGGACATCAGACAACTTCAATTTAAAAAAAGGCTATAGGGACAAGTGCCGAAACAGACTCCTTTTTGCAGCCTCAGTCCGCACGGCAGGTACCTGGAACCGTATCCAGGCACTGGTTGTAAGAGTCACAAACTGGGGCAAATCTGGCACATACGTATATGAAGCTGAATGAAGGAATGAATAGGAAGCTTACCTAAAATGTCTTTTTACATTAATAAAAACCAATACTGCATCCTACGCATACTAAGTGAGGACCATCCAGGCTATACAGTTTGCAATGATGAGTCCTATAGGGTGCATTTGATATATAGCGCAGTGCAGCATGGTAGAGTGGGTCAAGTTTGGCCAAAACAGTGGGACAGGCAAATCTATAAATTTATCACCGTAGTCAAGCTGGGACAGGAATAAGCCAGAGACCAACCTTTTACGGGAAGAAGTTGAAAAACAACATTTAAGTCTGTAAAGGAAGCCAAGAGTGAATTTCAATTTCTTTGTTAGAACTTCAATATGGTGTTTAAAGTTTAGACTTCTGTCCAACCAAAAGCCCAAATATTTGTATGTATCGACAAACTCAATGGAGACGCCATCAAGGGTGTCAATGGAAAGGCAAGAGGACGCTGACTTGGGAGCGAAAAGCATTGCTTTGGTTTTCTTACTGTTCAATAGCAGTTTCGAATCAATAAGCGCATGCTGTAGCGTGATAAAATCAATTTTTAAATTGGAAACGGCCATATCCAGAGAAGGAGCACATGAGTATACAATAGTGTCATCAGCATACATATGATAGGTAGAAAATTGCATCAGATTACAAATATTGTTTACATATAATAAAAAGAGCAGGCCCCAAAATAGAGCCCTGTGGAACTCCCTTCTCCAAGGTGACAGGGTCAGAGACAGTACTACCCAACCTGACGCATTGAGTACGGTCGGTTAGATAACTCTGAAACCAGCAAATGGTATTATGACCGAAACGAGACACCAACATAACATTAGACATAATGTGGTGATCTACAGTGTCAAATGCTTTGGCTAGGTCAATAAACAATGCAACACAAACTGATTTTTTATCCAAAGCAGCCTTAATATCGTCTAAGACTTTCAGACTGGCAGTCAAAGTATTGTGCTCTGATCTGAATCCAGATTGCATAGGGTTAAGGATGTTGTGTGAATTTAAAAAAAGTTTTAGCTGAGTAGAAACTA
>NW_011336470.1:589075-616647 GCF_000735185.1 Notothenia coriiceps | reverse complement strand
CTTCTCCTTGCTTTTAATTTTACTAAACTTTTTACTATAGACTAACATCCGCACGACTGCGACCAACCCCAAGATCACAATTGTCTTAAATTTAATTTATACACATTACCCGTTTACGGGTTACTAACGTAAAAGAATCGACCTTAAGACCGGAAAAACTTTGTCTCGAAAAAACTACCTCAGGATCGATACACACCAGACGGTCAAGACCCCAATTATACTTTAGATTAATACGTAGCCAGTAGTCCGAACCACAACACGGCCCCAGATTTTTAATTCCTAAAGTTTTACTTAATTGACGAACAATACATTACATTCTAGTATCAACACCGAGAACTTGGTAAAAGCCTCATTGGTGACAAGAAAATTGACTAGAATTTACTCCTTGACCCACAGATAATTAGTCTTACGCAATACTGAACTGACGCACTGGCTCGGTTACTGAACTGAACGAACTGAGCAGTGGTTCGACTCGAACCTGGAACGAACTAATAAACATCAGTTCTGAACCTCCTGAACGAGTAACTGAACGGTGTACATGCCTGAATGAGGGTGGAAGAGACCGTGAACGGGACTAATGACCAAGTTTGCCCGGTGTAAAGGAGACTGTCATTGGACGTTGAGGGCTTATATAAGTAACAAAAATCGGGCTACTAAGGTAAAGTTAAGCAACACAATACTTGCAGGATCGAAACCCTTTGACTCACATAGACAAAACATGGCTTACTATGATGTTATGAAGTTATATTTCATTATCCTGTTACATGTAGAAAAAATAAGGGAGAAGATGTTTAACTTTGAACTTCTCGTCCTTCGCTGACAAACGTCGCTACTGAAAAGTGTGGGATGTCGGGGACGACGGTGAGTTTTCTTCTTTATCGCAGGAATGTTCCTACAACAAAAGAGACGGGTGCCTATATGCACATGACAACCAAACGAACGAACATAGTTTGTGGAACCGGGAGTATGTTGTGAATGTTATTTCGGTCTCGAACAAACAGTTACCTTTTAAGAACGTTAGGGACCGAGGTAAGTATTACGGAGTAAATCAAATTCATACGGATATATATGTTACCTTCGGTTTATTGTTAGGTATACCGCATTTTATTATTTATCATTATATTTACTCTCATTGTATTGAAAAAAACGCAACTGCCCAAGAACGTTCGATAATTTGACTTACCAAATATACTTTATACTTAAGTTGTGCATACAGTAAAGTTGCTTGAAACTTCTTTCTTCGACCCTTCTTTACTTGTACTGGACTTATTGACAAAACTCTTATCGACTTCGAAATGTCATCAAGTTAAAAGTTTTAACATTAGATACTTACACAAATAACTTGTTCACTTAACCACGATAACACACACTAGACTTGATCGGAGAACCACTTCGAACTACTTGTACGGTCTATTATGTCAAATAGTCTTGCTTCGTTCATAAAAGAATTTTTTGTTAGTTCTTATTAAGGGTGATCTTCTGTAGAAATTGTGCCGTCACATTTCTCTGTGGTAACACTGTCACTTCTTCTCTTCCACGGTCGTAACCACGAAGTTTTATATCTGAACGTTCTTGACTCGTTCCCTCCTACCTCTGAAATCCTACACTTATGTTTTCAGTGATAATGTGTCGAAAAACCAAAATCCAGTCAACAACGGTTAGTCTACGCAAATAAAATACAGGAAATAGTGTTCTCAAGTCATAAAAACATATGGTTATAGAATTAATCCATTGTATTCGTCGCGAAAAGTTTACATACAAATTTTATGACATGCCATACAGTCCTACGGTGATTTGGTGTCTAGTTTCGGTCCACTTTGCAATTCAGCACTGACACCCTATAACCCAATCTTTGTTACGACGAAAGAAGTGAACTGTACCTAGACGAAGCAGACACGACGAGACCACGAAGTTCCTCGGGGCGAGACTCTCCGGGGGACGGTCTGCGTCTCCTCTGATTCTGGACCGACGAGAAGAACAGATCGCTCGACGACACGTAACGGACGTACTATTGAACGGCTTAGTAACGGAATTCGTAAGTGACATTGCTTTCGCAAAAAAAATAAACATAAAACATGATCAGTATCCTTCGGGGTACACTAAGGGAGGGGAGACGATCACCTTAAGTCGATGTGTCCCCTGTAATAGACGCAGGTGACCTGGAGGTCGAGTTGTCACTCATGTCCATCGAACACGGTGCGAAGGAGGAAAAGAGACCCGAAAAGTGACGGTACATTATGCTCCCCGATTTGGCAGGAAACCCTTAATGCCCCCTCCACCGCTCAAACCAGTTTGCCATAAATACACTTTGTTAAACGTAGTTTACATTGCAGAGTGTCAATTCCACATGTTATACGATGTTTACAACCAAAATTGAGCAACAACCCGCATGAAACCGAGTGTTAACTATATAAGTCGCTCACTTAGGTGAAACAGTTGACAATCGGTACTATTACACTCTAAGGACCAAAGCTTTATAAGCCTTCCTACAAATTATTACACGTCCAAGGTCGGCCTAGTGAAGTGCAGACAATTTTAACTCTCACGTAACTGCTCAAACAGCTAGACAAAGACATAAAACACCTAAAATTAGGACCTTATACAAAACAAAAAATACACGCAGAACATATTAAAAGTTAAAAAAAAAAACAACAACAGATAAAAATGTAAGGAGATAAAAACGGACAAAAGATACTAAAACACGACGTCGGCTGTGGTATGGACAGTGAGATCTTTATTTCTTTTCGAGTATAAAGTCAGTGAATCTTTTCTTGCTCGACGCTCTGGTCCGATGTTGTTTGACCTTGTGTGTTGGGTTTTTTTTTTTTCGGGGTTCCGAGACAAAAAAAGCCAGTCCAGTTTAAGAAAAAGTTCTATGTTATTGTGTGTGTTAAATTGTGTAATTATTTACCTAGTTTCAATTCAGCACTATCACCTTACCTTAACCACGGTCGCTAGGTCCTAAATTCAATAAGACGCAGAAATTGCGGCGCGATTTTAGGAACTAATAACGGGCGTAACTCTTGTACGCCCCCAAAAACACTAAAGATACGCCACTTTTAAACGGCCCTTCAATCCTTCCCTTTATACGCCTTTCAACGCTTTCATACCGATTTATACGCAGCCCCTTTTCTTTAATTTTTTTAAATTATAACCCGACAGAACTAAATAAAGACACGAAAAGTGTGCTTGTTGGATGGTGATTGCAATTTGGGGAAACTGATAAGTTACATTTGTGTAAAGTTACAAATAAATAAGATTTTCGTTAACCCGATAAATTAAGTGGTGTGTGTGTGTGTGTGTGTGTGCCTGTGTGTGTGTGTGTGGTGTGTGTGTGTGATGTGTGTGTGTGTGTGTGTGTGTGTGTTGTGTGTGTGTGTGTGTGTGTGTGTGTCGTGTGTCTGTCGTGTGTGTGTCGTGTGTGTGTGTGTGTGTGTGTGTGTGTGTGTGAAGAGGCGGAGTAAGAAAAAACAAAATACAAAATTAAATGAGCAGAGCCAATAGACTGGTCGAAGTTAGAAAAAATCCGATGAGTGAAGGCAAAGAACACATCGGGAGATTTTCCCAAAACCCTCCAACTACCGGAGCGCGTACTTGCGCTCAACTGTACCGAAAGAACAGCGCGTCGGTCGTCTTTCGGTAAAGAAGAAACTTACAAACTCTACTTAGTTTTCGACCAGCGGTGGAAAAGCTAGAAGCAGAATACGAGGTCTGTGTGCGTCAACGGTGCCCCAACGCTCTTATCAAGCCCCCGGGTAAACGGGCAGCCGCAGAAAATCAAAATCTTTACAAGCAACCATTTACTCGAGCACGCATATGTCACAACAAATGAAAGACACCCTACGCGCTACGACGCTACTGCAGTCGGCAGTTCCTGCTCCAAGTTGAAAAAAAAGAAGAGTTGAAACGGACCACTTTTTACGGCCCGGCTAATACGGCCCGGGGAACCAAACTATTTATACGCCGAAAATCTTTAATGCCGTAAAACGCGACTACATAACGTCATTAAAAAGACGGGGGCTAGCGTCTTAGCGGCAAAAAAAGACGCTCCAGATGAATAATGGAAAAGTATACAAATAAACACTACAATAAACGTCTATAGCGGATAACGACCAAGAAACCCCGAAAAACCGTCTCGTTCGGTGTAGCCACCAGGGACGAGAAAGGCAATCATAGTATTTTTCGCCCGAAGTAGAGAGGGGGGGCCGACTTTGTCGTGCTGGTTTACAAGAAGACGCGTATGTATTCCTAAATTTCTGTGCAAACTTTCCTATCGGGTGAAATAATTCGGAAGACTCTATGCTTATGAAAGGTAACCACGTAGGACCTACTCCCCTGACCCTCTAATAACGGAATAGGTACTTCTACCTTATGTGTTGTGAGCAAAGAAGAAACTGTTCGCCTAATAGAACTTCTTTAAATCGATGTGACGATTGGCGATAACAAATTGCCCTGCATCGTAGCCCGCCGAATCCGAAAAAACGACCTAGGTAAACGACCGATGACAAAGCAAACAGTGTTAAACTTTCTGGTGGTCTGCTCATAGCTACCCAGGAGTTTGTCGGTATCCTCACTCTCCTTCGCATCTATCGAACGGAATAACCACTTTTTTATATGTAAGAAGCAAAACACAGATTAGAACAGAAAACTAGCAAGACTCATAAAAAAATTAAAAATTACAATAAAAATTCTAAGTTAGCATCACTAATAACAAAGATAGGGATAGGAACACACACCGTTCTGTGGGTGTAGAGAGACCTTTGGAACGAGGATATAAAAGCTCACAGTCAAAACCTCTTTCTCCTACCGTTTTTCTTTAGACAGAGAAACAATTTAAGTTTACTATACTTTAGATAGAGAACTTTGTGCACGAAACTTTCCCTTCGACACAGGACCCTCCCTACCTTCCTCTACAACCTACGTCAACGAAACTGAAATTTAGGCTATTCGCCTTTTGCTAACGCATACTATTCGGGGTCTAGACTGACACTCGGTCTCTCCTCGTCTAACCACGCAGTAGTTGTTGTTTCTCGGCTTGTCCACCCAGACAAAGTCCTAACTCAGATGCACATCTAACGACCCTCGCAGGACCTCTAGCCACCCCCGAATAGATGAGACTGGTTGAAGAACAGAACAAACAAGACAGGAGTCTAGTGTAAGAACAATCGGTTCAACTAAGAGCTAATCGTGGACAAGGATTTGAAAGCCTGAGTTACAATCATTCGAAAATCAGTGAGACGAAGAACTTGTAATAATATAATATAATATATAATAAAAATATTACAACAATACAAAATAAGAAAAAACCCGACTATGGAGTCTAACTGAATTGTGTTCGCAATTAGAGTAGAATAAATCGTACATACCCCGTATTAATATAATATTAATTTAATGTTAATTTTGTTAACACAGCTAAAGTATTTTACGTAAGCTAATATTACACATTTTACGATTGTAAGACAAGCACTAGCTGAAGTGCGGCAAAAAGGATGACGAAAGAAAAAAGCCGACTATGTCTATTATTATTATTATTATAATTTAGACGGTTCGTCTCAACCCGCCTGCAGAAGCAACGAGCGTCCGACAACAGGCGTGCAGCTGCTACCAGCGCAATCCACCAAGAGCGTCCTGAGTCCGGCAACCGTTTGCACCGCTTCGCAAGTCCCGGCTAGCCTGTTGGAGTGTATCTCTCAATGATTCGTCATAAGTGTTTGTAACACAACATAAATTGTCGAAAAAGTGGTGAAATGTGACCTCGAATATCGAGTTCATAGCACGATGTGCCACTTCCCGCCTACGCGAACGGGTCACCCGCCCTGTCGGAAAAACTCCTTTGCAGTGATAACAGTCATAACCTCCCACCAACTCCGGGCCTGGTAAATTGCAAGTAGACTGTCAGACCCAGACAAAGCTGGTAAAAAATATCCTACAATGCCTGTTCGAAGCACCTAAAAAATCGCCTACCCTACGCAACGGTACCGGTTGACCGTATACTCCTGTACGGTATTAACTGTACATCGATAATAGATTATTTACACGGCTACCGATCACTAACAGTGGATCCAAGCGCCACCCGGATGCAATGACCAGCTACTAAATCCGATGAAAACTACCCGAACAGGCAGCAAAGGGGACAAACACACCCAAACTACCAATAGCTAGCGGAAGCCTTCTGGATACACCGGCTATAGTTAGTTATAAACTAAGCAGGACGATTTAAAACTCAGTTAATTGGGTTCATTTAGAAATTGCTTCAGTTTATCATCATAACAGATCAAAAGGTTCAGATTCATTTTACAATATCAAGGAGTGATGCACTTCTACAAACAAAAACAACATCATTAAAACATTTAAACAAACTACTAAAAGTAGATGAACTACATTATTCAATTACAGTTTACAGTAACTTCTGATAATAGCACAGGGGAAATAAACGAGGCATCTCTTTTCCTCTCCCTCTCTCTCTCTCTCTCTCTCTCCTGACAGCCCGTCAGTATCAGGGTCAGTCAAAATGAATCCCTTGGCGGTTCTAGTGTTCACTTACCGTTTTGTCTTCTCTTTGCAATGCTTAATCGGTTTGAAACCAAGTCTAACGTAGCTTAAACTTAACGTTAGCATTCTAGCTAACACAACACATGCACGCACCTTTCTCTGTGGCTTTTTTTGTAGTGACGAATGAAGTTGGATGTTGTGGTGGTCCTGTCACTGATCTTTATGCTGCAGACCCTGCATACCACTGTTCTCTTCTTATTACCGTCATCGACAAAATAATCCTTGAATCCAAACTTCACTATTTTTGGAGTAAAGCTAGCCGCTGCCATGTTAGAGACTCCTGCCTTCTAGTGGGTTGCCAGGTTTGCGCGCATGCCGCTATAATCACGTTTTTCGAAAAAACTAAACGTAATATCCCACTACAAAAACAAAAACAAATATTTAATTTTAAACAGTCAAGTCCTTTCAAGTCATCTGTCTCAAACTTAAGTCAAGTCTCAAGTCATGAATACCTAGTCAAAGTCAAGTCAAGTCTTTTATCAATGTTAGTCAAGCAAGTCCCAAGTCAAAAAATATATGACTCGAGTCAAGTCATGTGACTCGAGTCCCCACCTCTGGGAAGTGTAACACACTGCAGGAAAAACAGTCAAACATAAGAGTGTTCATAAGGTTAATGAAGGTCTAAAGTGTAGAGACAAACGAAGGCCCTGAAGCGCTGCAGTTCCTTTGGACTGGAAAGCTGAATCTAACAAACTCAGCACAGGTACTTTATTTTAGCAGAGCACAATCTAACTCACCAGGAAACAGCTGCAGAAACACAAGCTGTACATTCTAAACTAAAATGAACCTAGATGCTGACGAGCTGCACTGCCTTGTGACTGGACAGCTGAGTCTAACAAACAGAACTGAGAACAAGCTTCGTGTTCACACATGACACGTCACTTGTTAGATGCTTTTATCCAAAGCAACTTACATACTCAGTGCTGTGGACAATCCCCACAGGAGCACTTTGGGGTGAAGTGTCTCAGGGACACAACGACATGCTGACCGCAGTGGGACTCAAACTTGCTATCCCCTGATTCAAAGTTCAGCGCACTATCCCACTGAGCCACAGCCTCACATCACACCAACATGATTTAAAGGAAGTTTACACACATACAATGATGAGTTACAATATTGATTTGTCTATCAATGTAGCTATCACTTACCACCTTCTTGTGACTGATTCTCAGTGTGATCATCTCTGACAGTGTCTGCCTTCTCGTAGATATCCACCTCCCTTTCCTCCTGCAACTTTCTGTTGAATTTCACCTTCTGTGATAAATGTGGTACCTCATAAATATGTGGCATCTTGAGAAATGTTGCCCCGTTAACGTTAAACACTGTACTGTGGTTTCTGCTAGTGTTTCTGAGAACAGTTTCTGTATGGCATCAGTAGAGATTATAACGGAAGTACCAGGACACACACACACACACCTTTTTATGCATTTTGCTCCTTTAGATAACAACCTTTTAACCTTAGTCACTGATGTTTGAAAACTTCAGCCAGGAGACTGCAAACTTCAAATACAAAGTCAAATGGAAAATGCATATATACAAATAATTTGTATTATTCTATTAAATGTTTTCTTAATTTCAATAAAGGAGATATTTTCAAGACTCAAGGTTTCCTGTCAGCCATGAAACCCTTAACCATATCAATTCATAGCTTGGTTGAAGGCACCACAAACATACACACACACACACACACAACACTGTAACACCAGTTTGGCGGTTTTCCTTACTTCAGGTATGAGACTGCAAACTATTAATACATAGTTGTGAAGAAAGAAATGTATGTAAGAAAAGTAACTATATTTACCTTTGTTTAAATAAATGTGAGAGTTTTCAGATACAAGATTTTCTGTCAGACATTAAATCTAACCATCATCAATTCACAGCTTGGTGTGGAAGCGTGGTTGTGTGTGTTTGTGGTTGACACGGAAACAAAAAAACACACACACAGGACATTTAGTTAAAAACAGGAAATGTTTTTTTCTCACTTATTGTTGATACTGTTGCCTTCTATCTTGCTTTGGATCCAGGTAACAGAACAAAGGCATTAGGTTCAACCATAACTATCAGACTCATCAGATACTTATACATTAAGTAAAAGAATGGGCAAATATATCATTTTAAAATTAGGAGCAATATATTACAATTTATAAAACGGACAAGTCAAATCAAGCAATCTGATTGGTTCTTAGCCGTGATATACTGAGCGTATACCACGGGTAGAATTGTAAGTTACTTTTCACAACAAGTCAGTATCCCTCCGCGTCTGAGAAAAACAGTATACCGTTGGGCTGAAACGGTATACGCTTCGCGTCGGGCCGAACCACGCCCCTTAGCTGTGATATAATGAGCATATACCACGGCCTGTCGTGAGCTATTGCTTAAGTAGAGTATATATTTGTACACATATTTTGTTTGTAAAGCAGAAAAGGTGAACAACTACACTGTATGGTGCACCTTGTGCTTTTTGAATTGTAAACATGCAGCATATAAACCACACTTAACAAAGTCATGTTACATTTAGGAGGCTGTGTCTTGTGTTGCTTTGGATAAAATCGTCTAACAAGTGAAATGTAATGTAATGTCATTGATATGCTTCTAATTATGTTGCACCCAGAGACGCAAGCTGAAGAATGGATCTACTTTTCCTTATGGCAATTTATTTTCTGTACTAAAAGGGACAGTGTGTTTGAGAGGCATATAGCATTGCGATTGCAGATTGCAAAACTTAATACCACTCTGCTCACCCCTCCTTTACAAGACTGCGTCAACAAGACTATGGGAACAATACTGCTGTTTATATCTATATCCTTTTTCTGACTGTTGCCTTGCTCAAAGGTCATCCTTCCCAAAATACTGCTTTAGCAGCCAAGTGCAGGCAAAAAGTCCCCAAAAAGACAAATAGGTGATCTCAATGTCAGACAGCAGCTTCTCAGGCATAACAACTGAGCATTAATACGTGATAATGATGCCAAATGTGAGCTTCATTGTTAATCACATTGATCAAATGAGAAACAAAGCAAGCACATAAGCAAGCGTACATTTTGTGTGTGTTCACCATAAAGGTTAAGCATATATTCATGGTTGATTGCACCCTGTTGCAAGATGCTTTTGACTACAGCGTCAACTAAACTAAATGTAATGTTATATACAATTAATCAAACCTCAACCTGGGACAAGTTCACAAACAGCAAGATTTTTTGGGTTATGGCCTAAGCGGTCTCCACACACGAAACATATTTGTATCAATTGTTTCCTGCTTTGTGGGTACACTTTGTAATGTTAAGATATTTCACTTTCATCATGAATTGTTGTGAGTAAAGTACAGGACGAGAAATCAGCAGTATACATTTGGAGCTCAGTGTGCGACGACATGTGATCCAACCCTTATGTTACAGTGAGTGCATTTTAATATTTCAAAAGTATTCTTCGTCACACATTCATTAATAATTAAAAGGATAATCGTAAAAAGAAAAGAAAATAGAAATACATATCTAACTGTTAATTGCTTAAGTGTAAAGGTGGTCAAATGTACATATAACAGTGTAAAACATGTCATATGTTAGATGTAAGGCAAACTACAAATTCATCTTATACAGGCTTTGAAGTACATAGTCTTTAAGACATTTTTACCAAGATCATGTACAAATTGTGTACAGTATTGTATATCTACGTACCTCCATCCTGTTTGCGAACTCGATATTCGGTGCCCGCAGTATCGTAGATGTCGACAAGTCTCTCCTCTCTCTGTCCCCCGTCCTCTCTCGCTCCCTTGGTGTATCTGACATTCAAGTTTATGTCATCATAAATGTTGGAAGACATTTGGCAAGAAAAAACGAAAAGATTCCAATACTTTTGCTCTGTGTTCAACACAAAGTATGGAGTAGCATGAATATATGGTCAAAACAAATTGTGTAACTACGATATTTTTCAAATTTCCTTTGAGCTTATGGAACCCGTCTTCAGTCAACATGCAAGTATGAAAGCTGATTGCCTTGATCCTCTGATAAGGATGTGGTTTGTAAAGCATGCTGGAGAATTCAAAAGGGTTTGCAGGACGCCGATCATTTACTGATAACGTTTGAATATCAATGCTGCTGCTCTAGTTTGATCAAATAGACTGCAAAGTCTAGAATAAAGAACAATGTTTTAACCCAAAAGCAAGCGCTGAATATGCAAAATGTTTATAGAAACATGCAAAAAAACAAAACATGAAAAGATTGATGGTTTTAAAATGCCCTGGTTGTTTAACATAGCATCCTGAAGCACCATTATGCTTTGACTCAAATATTGACTACTAACATGACATATTCTGATAACATCTCTACCGTCACTTCCTCTCAGCCATCATATCAAATAATCAGAGGTTACACCCTTGAAATGGGGTTTTAAAAAATGACCATCAGCAGAAAAAGATATCAAAGCAGAACATGATAACGCTTTATAAAACAAAACCGAAATGTTTGGATTTAACCTTTAACTTGACTTTATGAGGAATGGTCAAAGTATGTTTTTGACTAGAAAAGGACAGATCAGCCACAAAACGGATACTCATTACTCGTTCCAGTGTTTATGATGTTAGAGTAACATCATTCCATTCGGATAATATTGGCATTTAGTATTTAGCCCTTACTAACTTAGTGTTTGTTATTAATACCGCTTTCACAATTTACATTTGGCAAGTCGAAAGCTATGAAATTGCGAAATTGTCAAGTGTAATGTTTCCAGGAAGTATTTGAACAGTTTTCAATCGGATATCTGGTTTGAGATTCACTGTAGCCCGTTTGAAAAAAATGCCAATGTAAGAATATTTACAACATTCTTTTGACTCCTCCCATCCAACAATCTAGTCCACACAGTTTTATTTAATGTAACCAAAATAAATGTTGTTATTTATGGTGAAATATAAAAGGCATCAACACAGACAGACATTCAGGAAGACTCATGTTTCTTGTGGAACTGGGAATAATATACATCTTTCTGTGGAGGTTAGCCAATCAGCAACAAGCCTCTGGGAAAGTGTTCAATACATATGTGCCAACATTAAAGTCTGTATCTCTTTCTCTCTCTGTCTAGGGACCAGGTGGTCCAGTCGGGGACACAGGTTTACCAGGACCTCAGGGGTCCCAAGGACCACAGGGACCGAGTGGACGCTCCATCATGGGGGGCCCAGTAAGACACACACACACACACACACCCAGCTCCCTGCCTCACTATAGAACTGAGGTCATCAGCTGTACAGTATATACCTGATACTACCCCCACTCTTTTGCCTATATTTAACTATTTAACTACTAGTTCTCTCATGTTTTCTGTACTTTTGGAGAACAGAATAATAAAGCTGCCCTGACAGTTTGTTTTTTAATTCAGATGTGATTCAGTATTTGTAAAAATGTCTTCATGATTGCAAATATGTTGTTTAGTAATTCCATGATATATCAACGATATATATACTGTACAATTTTTTTGTGTGCAGGGTGCTCCAGGAGAGGGAGGACAGAAAGGTGAAGCTGGACCACAAGGAACACAGGTAAAATAGAAATGCAAACACAACATAAAAGTTGTCCACTGAAGCTTTTTTGAGATAATGTTGGTCAAGGTGAGAAAACTTATACTGTGGGATTATTGTGACCAGGGTTCGAGTTATAAACTGAGCTCTATGGGGGTCTTTAAAACTGACGCATGCACGCAGCGCGCACGCACACAGTCACAGGCATAGATTGAGCAATAATGTATTGCGCACCTTGGAGGTGCAGACTCCCACTGATGGTATATATTGCACACCCTTGCGAGTATACAATTAGTGTCTGAGGTGTTAGGGCTTCAAAGATAATTACAAAATCACAAAAACTCAGGGACTTTGTACTTGTGGAGCGTCACAAACAGCGCCTCCGTTTATTAAGTTTTACTCTCTCTCCACAACTTCAGGACAGACTGCGCATGCTCAAACACATGAACTCGTACACAATCAATAACAACGTAAGAGCTATACAAATTAAAGAAAATACAAAAATTTGCTCTCACAGATAAAACGAGAGAGAGAGAGAGACTGACTTCACTGCTAATTACGTGGTCCAACAAACACACACACACACACACACACGCACACACACGCACATACCTTACCAAAGACAGCATCCTCCGTAGCAGTAAGGTTAGTGCTAGCTGTCACGCTAGCAGGTGCATTTTGGTTGTCAAAAGCTGTTTTTTGTTTCGTTGTGAGAAAACCAAAACTAGCCAGGCTTGTAGACCCCGTCGGCGGCAGTGGCCTTTTTTTGGGCGGCATGGTAATCGTCTGCTAGCCTACGGTACTCGTAGTATGTATGTGTGTATCTTGTCAATATATTTGAATGTCTGTTGATATAACGGTTCATTCTTCAGGCGCGCGCAGCACGTTCACAGCCTCACAGGCATAGATTGCGCAATATTTTATTGCGCACCTTAGAGGTGAAGTGCAGACACGATGCGTAGTTCTTTTGGAAAACATTGTTTTGTTTGCCTATTTACCTCGTTAACGTAAATAATACTCATTACATTGAAAAATGCATTATTTGTGATCAAAATAATGGCTGTTGGTAATGTATATTAGCAACCCCCAGAGATGTTTGATTTCACTGGGTCCGTGGGAGCTCAGGCCCCTCCTTATGGGAGCTCAGCTCCCATAAATACAGAATACTATTGTGTTAGGTCTGCATGATCAACATGTGAATCATACATCTGAATAAATACCTAAAAAACGTATTTGTTTCACCAAATGCCCACCATCTTCTCAAAAACGTTTGACTGTTTTAGTTCTAGATTGAAATGAATGATCATTGTGTTGACGTAACATTAAACCGTGTGCTGTTGTCTGTTGCGTGCACGGATCCACCCACAAGTCATTTCTGCTCTACAGTATATTACCACCAACATGACATTTTGGAAGAAAATTCCGATTTTGAATAATGGTGCCATTTGCAAAAGTCGATTTCTGTTGTTCAAATCTATTTATTTTCTCCGAGTGACTCGGCTGAAGGAATTATGCTTACAGAGTTTGTGCAACAACAGTTTAAAACGGAACAGATCAATATTTTCCTTTGTTTCGGTCCCAGCCCGAAGTGAACTTCAGACCTTAAAGTTACATGGTTCATCGTATTCTTAGTGGCATTAATGTATAGATGGATAGTGGATAGAGCCTTGGTGTTCAAACCCCACTACAGTCAGCATGTCGTTGTGTCCCTGAGACACTTCACCCCAAATTGCTCCTACATTCCTACATGTAATATATTACTACTCTTACTTTCTATTTATTGAGATATGGCAGCTCTAATGTTATATATTATAAAATGTACTTAAAAATAAGATTTTGTTTTACTTATAGTCCTGGTAATTATTCATCAAACATTTTGACACAGTTCCCACTCAGTCACATGAGTCAGGTTATTGTAATATTCCTGTAATTGGTTGAATGTGTGTATATTGAGCTTGTGTGAGTGTGACCTTCAGTGACCTCTGCTCTCTGTTTCAGGGAGTTTCTGGCAGACCTGGAGCTCCAGGCCGAGAAGGACCTGCAGGGGTCAGAGTGAGTCAATAAGTACTGCAGCAGTGTCCATAGACTGATATGCCAGGTCACAGTCAGTCTGTTAGAATAGATTGAGTCAAGGCTGGGAAATATCAGGAGCAGCACCTTCTCACATACTGAATACACCTGAACGCCCACATGTTTTATTCTAACCTGCTTGTGTTTTCCTCCCCCTCAGGGCCTGCTAGGCAAAGACGGCTCCCAGGGCAGACAGGGCGCGTCAGGAGCTACTGTAAGCGATGATTACATGTTGTCTTTGTCAGCTTATTCAGACAGACTTGATGCCGTTTTCTCGTCTTTCTTTAACTTCACACCGATCCATTGGAACCAAAATCCTGTAAACCACCATGAACTTCTTATGTTCGGCATTTTATTCAACACTCTTATAAAAACATGCAACTATATCAACTATTTTGAATCACAAAATAATATTGATCCTACTTTGGTCACTTATTAAGCAGTTCACATCCACTAAATGCGCAAAAAGCTAGTGAATGTTAGCAGTTAAATGCATATATGGATTCATGCATCAAATAAATACAAATATTAAAAGTGACCTGGATGTGATTAGCAGGCTAATATGTTTGTTTTTTTAAAAACACCATATGGATGTTGCATTTTTTAGTAATCAATGCAGGTGATTTCTTCAGTAAATACTTCATAAAAATGTGTAATAATACAAATAAAAATAGTTTAACAATATGTCGGCCTGAACTGAGAATGTTAATTATGATTTGACTACTTAAGATATATAAAATGTCTATCTTCACACCCAGGGGCATGTGAATAAAAGCAGTATATTGAAGTTGTTTTCTCTTCACTTGTGTGTTCTTCTTTTGACCGGCCTATGAAGTCTCCTCTGATCATGAATCTTCCTCATCATATCTGTCTGTGTCTCTTCAGGGGACGCCAGGAGCCCCGGGGTCCCCGGGTAACCCCGGCTCTCCAGGGAAAATGGGAGAACTGGGCCCCCCGGTGAGTGTGTCAGTCTGCTGACCCCAGTGAGGGTTCACACCTGAAGCAGGAACACATGGTTTCATGTTCACCCTTATCCTTCTGACAAAAGCAGTTGTTGTAAATATCCAGGAGGGAGGAAGTGGTGTCAGTCAGGCTTCACAGAGTCTGTCACACACACAGAGGTTAGAGTAAGGCTCTGTCAGCAGGATTAACCTCTTCCTGTCCAGCCACATGTCACACACACTCAAATGTGGGCCAGAGAGCCGTGTTCATGAAAGCTGAGGAGATCACCTCAAGTCAGAGCCTTCCTTCCTAAAAATGTTCTTTGACAGTTTTATGAATCCTACTCTGTTAAACTACATAAAGCCCTTCTTCCTGTTCCCAGCAGTTACTCCCTTTACCACTCTATGAACGTTCACAGGATGAATGCCTACAACTAAATATGTTTCCAATTTGGTACATCAATTACAGTTTGATCCAATAGTCTCATATGTCATTAAGAACATTGAGATGTAAGGTGTCTAAACTCATAATGTGTGTATATGTGTTTACAGAAAGGTGGGAGGACTACAGAGAGCCTCACTAATGACCACACTATCTTATATGAAATGTCTTCATGTCAAGTTCAGCTTTTGGACACGGATCTGTTTGAATTAGATTGTCTGTTGAATGCAAACCATTTCTCATACTCTCCACTAAAGGTCCAACTGTAATGTGCTGTGATGGACACACACGTATACTTCCACTGACGTACCATTAGTCAGTGTTTAACATGTGTGTGTTTGAAGCTTATTTCACTTATCATCTGTTTTTTGTTGGTTTGTTTTCACATGGAATTCTTATAAAACCCTCAAATACAGACAAAACAGACAACTTCATTAAGTACATTTTCCTGATAGGAACAAATGAATACATAGTCAACTAAATGATTGGGGCTCTAAATAAATCAAAAGAAGAAAGCAGAGAGGACACAGGAGGAACATACGTATGCAGATCGTTGAACATATAGAGAACCTTTAGTTAAGCCGTCTGTTGTTACCTGAGCAACGAGCAGTGCGTTTACGGTTAATCTCTTTTTGTTCCTTATTGATTCTTCTCTGTTGCAGGGTCTTCTGGGAGGCAAGGGGGAGAAAGGTGAACGGGTAAGTGTAATGCATGTTTTCGAATGAAGGAACTCATTTGTACACACTAGCATAAACTAACAGGAGCAGGTCCAAGCGAAACACTGTAAAGAAACATCGTTCTTTCACTACTCAGTAATGCATCCTCTACTTATTACTTTTTTTCAGATCAAATGTGAGATGTGCAGGGAGCAATAAAGCAAATAAGTTAGATAGAAAAACAAAGAAGGAGGCAGACAAACATAGATTTATTCAAACTGCCTCAATCTTCTGCAACATTCTAGAAAAAGGAAACTAAATGCACCGGCACTCTTTAGTGATGTGAAGGCTGTGCAGAGTGTGTGCTGTAACATCCCTCTGCTCCGTCAGTCTCAGACCACAGCTCTCTGCCTGCGGTCTGTGGGATACTTCACTTAGGGTTCATCACTTCCCCATACTCTGAGCTGCTTCTTACATAAAACCCACAGCGTATGTTTTTATAGTGCCTGTGTTCAAGAGGTGTCCAAACAGCTGAGATATGACCCTCATGAAGCTCAAGCTTTGTGTGTTGTGTATTGCACTGCATTTCAATAGTCCTTATTTAATCAGATGTACCTGTTAATGATATACTTTTAGATTGCCTAAGGTGTTTTATGCCACGTCTTCAGGGACCAAAGACATCTCACCAGACAAAACACAAGAGTACTTACGCAGGGTTGTTATCAGTGTTGCGTGTTTCTTGCTGTGAGGGCGATAACAAGATCAATCAATCAATTTTTATTTATATAGCCCAATATCACAAATGTTACATTTAGACTTCACAGTTTGTACAGAATATCAGTATGACAATACGACACCCTCTGTCCTTAGACCCTCACATCATACAAGGAAACACTTCCAGAGAAAAACCCACAGTTTAAAGGGGAACATGGGAGAAACCTCAGGGAGAGCAACAGAGGAGGGATCCTTCTCCCAGGACGGACAGACAATAGATGCCGTGTGTAAATTGAAAAGATAATACATTTACAACATAGGTAGTCCAAATGTTGAAGAAGATGAACCCACGAGGATATCAACAATCCTGTGGGAGTCATCAGGGAAGTAGTATGATGAGAGTCAGGCAGGACCGCAGAGACAGGTTTAGACACGACTCGAAGTCCAGGACTCAGGATCCAGGACACACGACCACAGCAACAGGATTAGCCTCGACTCAGGATCCCGGCGTAGATATGGACACAGAAAAGAGATTTTGGGGAAACTGGGTTAATCGGAACATGAGAGTACACAGGTACTAACAGCCAGAAAGACGGAGTAAGGTGCCCCCCCCAACAGTCCAAGCCTATAGCAGCTAAACTAACGTGTCTACATACATGCACTCCCTTAGGATAGGTTGAGGGAAAAGGGTAGCAAGTAAGAAGTAGGAAGCAGAGGTGGAGAGGCACACACAGGGAGAAAGGTCCCCACTGGTACCTGAATTGTTTAGAGGTAAGGAGTAGGTCTGTGACTACATTCCACACTCCCAGGCCGGGATAGGCCTTCTCTGCAACCTGTTACCCTCTAATAGAACCTCGAGAGGTCAGAGAGGGGAAAGGTTTTGGATAAAGTTTTAAATATAAGATCTAAGTTTTTAGGATTTAAGTGAAGAAGTAAAATGTATAGGTGAAGAGGCACAACGTATCTACGTCAATGCACTCTTATTAGATTCTTTTATTTGATCACTATAAGCTTTATAAGATGTTCTGTTTCTGTGAGCAGCTACATGTGGGTATTTCCAAAGCAAAGAGCTGCTGCGTTGCTCAAAACTGTTCAGATGTCTTTAACCCTTAAATGAGCAAGCACATAGGAATAATGAATGACTTTGTTCGAATGCATCTTGGCACATTTCAAGATTGTTCTTCAAAATATGGCTTTCATTTTCCATTTTACACTCTGCATCTCCTGTGGTACATTCCCCATTCAGGGTATACATTTACATATTTTTAAAGCCATATATTACCTATTTTACACCCGTATTAAACTCTATAACACCCACATTAACCACATATTACACCATAATTACGGCCTTAGTACACCCATGTTACACAGATATAAAACCAACATCACACCCATATTACACCGTTATAACACATATTTAAAATTCATATTACAATGACATTATACGCATACTATTGACACAGCCTGCCAAATGACTTTACCCTACAGAACACAGAAAACCATGTAAGGGTTCAAACGCAGGATGATGGTGAATGGTTTTTTTTTTTTTTTTTTCTTCGAGGGCAAAACTCACAGCAACAGGAAGTTCAACTGCTGCCAACTGAATGAAACACATGTTCACCTGCAGATTGCTCGCACAGCATGTAGTCTGTTGCACATTCACCCATTGATTCATCTGTCATCAAATTAAAGATTCAATTAGATACAATTCAGAAAAAAAACCGTTTCTGTGTGTTTTGTTACCCTGTGGTTACAACATCAGCAAATAGGAGGAATATGAATGTAAGATGTTGATGCAGCTGCTCCAACAGAACACAGAGGAATATGATTCAGAAAACTGAAATGCACTTCAGGCGCTTGTTTTTCAAATGTGTCTGTTAGAAAATATTCAGGACACCTCCGACTTTAGTCTAAATGAGCAGAAGCTAATTACACATATTAACAGTGTTTCTGTGCTGTTTCTGCAGGGAGACCTCCAGTCCACAGCTTCAGTTCAGACCATCGCCAGGACGGTCTGTGAGCAGCTCATTGAGAGTGAGTACACACACACACACACACACACACACACACACACACACACACACACACACACACACACACACACACACACACACACACCACACACACACACACACTTACTGTGCGAGGACTCAGGGGGAGGGTTATGGTTAGAATCAGGTTGTGGTCATGGTCAGTGGTTCATCTGTAATAAGGAACTTTGCCAGTGTGGAAGTACACATCTGAGTGTTTGTCACCACTAGAGAGATTAAGGGAACTCATGGGTTCAGTCCTCATTAGCTTATGTATGTCTAGCCTAATGGTAACATACAGAACATTTAGCATGGATGTTTTTGAAAGAAAGAAAGAAACTTTTTAGTGGGGTATTTTTTTTTAAATGTCCCAGAGACAGATCAGTCAATCAAATCAGGTTTGAGAATAAAAGCTAACAAATTACTCAAATGTTCCACGAAAGACCATGAAATCTAAATATATCATGATGTGGGGAAAAAGAAGAAGGCTCCCAGCTTCTCACATCCAGCCTGGTATTGCTTTGACCCTTTGAACATCCTCTATCCTGAGATATAATAAACATAGTGTTAGCTCCTACAGAGCGGTGACCTCATTCCGTGAAGAAATATGTTTTTTGGCTTTGAAAAAGTTTAACAAAGATTGGGTAAAAGATATAGAATACAAAGAGCAATCATTTAGCACGTGTTCTAGCTCGAGGTGTCAACAGTTTGACTGATGTCTCTTTTTGGGCTGCAGGGTTTTTTGTGACAATGACCATGAAATGTAGAAAGCAAGGCTGAGTGGCGGATCCTATCCAGTTCTATAATTAGTCCATGACAGTTAGCCACGCGTTACAGCCAGTTCCATGTATGACCTCCAGACATATGTCTTGCAGGATTGATTTCCTTTTGAAATGCTTCCCTATCCTGTGTCCAGGCCACATGGCTCGCTACAACTCCATCCTGAACCAGGCGCCCAGTCCACCAGTGTCCATCCGCACGGCACCAGGACCCCCCGGAGAGCCTGGCCGACAGGGGACCCCAGGGACTCAGGGAGAGCAGGGGCCCTCAGGAAGACCCGGCTTCCCAGGGCAGAATGGACAGAACGGGCAGCCAGGAGAGAGAGGTGAGGGGTCCTCAGAGGGACGAGTCACAGCCGGGTCAATACGGTTTCACATGCTCATACTGACGGATAAACTCGTATTCAGTGAAATCTTAAGTTTTGCTGCTTGGAAAGTTATATATGTGTGCCTGTAGAGGTCCCTACCAAGAAACAAGGCACTGTGACCTTCAACTTCCTGAACTCTGAGCTGTTTCACTCCTTCCTCTGCAATATATCCTGCACTTCTATGGAAGCAGCCCTATCATGGTGGAAATTAGGCTGATATTGTCTTTTTTGCAGTATAACATAGGGTTAGGGTTAGGGTTAGGGTTAGGGTTACAATGCCATATATTATTTAATACAAAAATAATATTTTTATAATCATTTTGAGGAGTGCAGAATTTAGGTTTTCCTACGACATCTGGTAAATCAGTTTATTTATGGCACAAATTAATGAGTTATGAGTTATTATGATGAATACATCACTTTTTAAAGCTCTATGTTTATTTTAAGTACCATCGGAAATCTGACATTTTTGTTGTTTCGTGACCATGATAAAAAAAAGCCATTTATTAAAGAAAATGCCTTTTCAATAAGATGCAGGGGGCAAAGGGTTGGATCCAAACTTTGTGGTGAATTTAAAGAGCATTTATGTAGCTCCTACATTAAAGGTGGGGTAGGTCATTCACTTCAGATACACTTTTTCTTGTATTCCATGGAATGCTCTTAACATCCCGATAGCAATGAATATCTTAAATGCTTTGACAATAAATACATAAAAAATTCATCTGTTGAAGCCGTGGTACTGTAAAAAGCACGACCAATCATCTGAGCTAAAGTAACTGGATGGCCTACCTGCCTGTCAGCCTTCCATCTGTGCACAAACTTATCTCCTGCCCTCATTGGTCCTGTGCGCGTTCGTGTGTGTTGGAGGAGGGGCTCTGTAAGGAAGTCTGAAGGAAGGGGCAGATTTCTTCCGGCTGTGTATTTTCAAATTCTAGCGCACTCGAGCTGGTTTCTCCAAAATTACCTACCCCACGTTTAAGGTTACTTATACATATTATTAAACTGACGTTTTCAATAATAATTTATTTTAAAATGAGTGAACATGGATTTATTTATGTTAATTCATTTTTCTTTTTAAATGTAGACTTTATTTCCCATCAGTCAACACTATTTATAAGAGAGATAGCTTGTGACTTGGATTTGAATGTGTGTGTCTGTTTGTGTGTGTAGGTCAACAAGGAGAAAAGGCGGAGAAAGGGTCTCCAGGCGTTGGAGTCCAAGGCCCCAGAGGACCCCCAGGCCCCCCCGGTACATAACACCACACACACTGTTCACCATATGATATCTCTGCTCTCCCACACCACTTCTCACACTCTTCCCCCCCCCAGCTTCCCCCACCCCTCCCAGCCCCTCGCCCCCCCCCCAGGAAACCCGGGGCAGGGCAGAACTGGCAGCCAGGGCACCTCAGGCAGACCTGGAAATCCTGGAACTGCTGGGCGGCCCGGGGTCCCAGGGCCCGTCGGTTCCGCTGGGCCCCCGGGGTACTGCGACCAGAACTCCTGCATGGGCTATAACGTTGGAGGTACGGAGGAATGAATCAGACTACAGTGATAATTACGACTAACTTCCAACTAGTTTCCTAAATTATTTATAATTAAAAGTATTTTCTCTCTTCTTATTAGAAATAAGCCCCTGGTATTGTTATCATATCAGTTATTGTATCTAATCTGCTTTTTTAAATAACAGATGATAATTGACACATGTAGTCTCCTGTATATAATGTACCATGGTAATTGTAGAAAACATGTTGCTTGAAAGCCATCAGCTGTCTAAACGTGGATATTGTAAACAGTTGAACTGAGCATGAAAAGCTTCTGAATGCTGAGAGGACGTCTTTTGGATTGAAGGTTGTTGTGTTAAATGTTTAATTCAGTCGGTGTCTTTTCATGATGAAAAGCTGCCGTGAGTTAAACAGCTGCATGAAGTCACACAACCCCCCCCGGGGTGTATTTCTGAAATGCATGAGAACGTTTTTTTTCTGAAATGTGTATGATGAGCATCAAGTATCATTTGTTATCATCATTTGTATTTATTTATTGTTTTAATAAGGGTCACTTCACCCAAATCCCAGATAATAAAGATTGTTTCATGTCATGTCACTCGGTGTCAAACCAAACAAAGAAAGTCCAAATTGTTCTTGCGAGCGGAAACATGTTTGTATTGTGATTTGGGTGAAGTAGCCCTTTAAGTTTGACACTGCATGGTCTTCTGCACAAACAGTAAGTGGTCGGGAACAAATCAGTGCCTGAACGCTGCACCATGACACATGACGGAGACCGCCCTGTTAAATCACTCTGGGGGGGTTTAGTCAGTTTACTATAAAGATGTGTCATGGGGGCTTTTCTATTTCATATAACACCATTTAATACAACAGAAATCAGCTAAAGAGCAACAAATGACTCAAAATACACATAGATGTTGCTGCTAGCATATTTTTGTTTCTGTTACATTTGAACTTGCTCTCCAAATGAATGAATTTGAAGGTCAGGAAATGCTATTCTAACAGCTTCACAGTTCCTTTGAGCTCTCTACACATACACAAAACAGCAATACTGTCTTTTGAAAGACTGGAAATAAATTGATATCATTAACTCTGACCATTGTTAAGAAAACCCTAGATGAGTCATCTTTTAAACGCATGATTGTGTTGAGCGTTAAAGTTGAGCCTGCGTCATGTGAGTAAAGTCTGCATGTTGAACCACTCATCTGTCTTTGTTTCTCCATCTCTAATGTTTGTCAATGCTTGTTTACAAATTGTCCTCTTCATAACTCTCAGCATAGTCTTTTACTCAAAGCTGAGATGATTCACAAACTGTGACAACGACCCCAGCAGGGATCCTTAGCTGAAACTGCTCTGCTCTCTACATACACATCATTTAATATAGAGCATTGTCTTTAAATAAAATGGTTACCAAGTGGTTTGTATAACACAACATTAATGCGTAAAATTCATTCAAAACTAAATGGAAAATATGTTTAGTTTAAAAATAGTTTAGTTAATTAAACACATTCAACACATGTAGGCCTTTCTCAGTCTAAGATTCTCACCTTTAGGCCCATTGGTCGTTACTTACGAAACACAAACACGTAGTCTTATATGTTCAGTTAATTCCCTGTGCATTTCTTGGGGACAATTTTCAGAGGTGGATGTATCCACGTTTGGTGCTCTATCAGTGTGTGTAGCAGTAGGACGTTGGTGTGGGATTAAGAAACTAATAAACACACAATAGTTGTAAGTTAATACATTTAGTGTTGGTTTGAGGATTTGAATGTAATTTGTTGAATATAAAAGAAATACAGACTATCACCAAATATAATTCAGAATGAGTTCCAGCTGATATTCTCTGATCTCGCTCTGACATGATCGTCCTCTCCTGACTTTCCTTCTAGATTACGATCACCCGGTGCCTCTGCTTTAGACCACAGTTTTACTGATTTATAATAAAAAACATATTAATCCCATAACAGGTCCTAAAACCTCATCTGCACCACAATTTATAAATAACAGATCTAATAAGTGCCTGGACTAAGAGACATTTGGACAAACATTAAGCTAAATTATTTCTACTTCTAATTTATCCCTCCCTTTAACCACTGCTTTCAGTCCCAAACAGTAACCCTGATTTAGTAACCCATGGTAACCCTTCGTAACCCTGACTCAGTAACCTATGGTAATCCTGATTCAGTAATGGTAACCCTTGGTAACCCTTGTCCCTCTGTCTCTCTTGCTCCTTCCTTCTCTTCCCTTCCCTCTCCCTGTCTCATTAACCAAATCAAACGCCAACAATCCGAAACATTGCTTCCTTTGGTGTTGGGTGGCGGCCATCTTTGTGTTGGGCTCTCACTGACTTTCTGCCCGTCTGATTGGTGTTCTGGCTGGGTCGCTTCCTGGTTGGTTGGAAAACGCAGAGGGTGAATATGTCACTGACCAGGGCCCTGTCCCCGCAGTCCAACTGCCGCCCAACGTCTTCCAGAACTACGGCGAGGCGGAGGAGGATGACCCGTACCGGTACTACGAGCCCAGCTACCCGGCCCCTAGGCCTGTTGCCCCCGACGACCCCTCGCTCGCCCTGGAGGACATGGATCTGAGATCCTCCGGAGTCCGCCGCAGCTCCCGGAGCGTGGGGGGGGGGGGAGAGAGGGGGGCCCAAGAGGAAACAAAAAAGAGCAGCGAAGATGCCGCCTGGACTAAGTAAATGAGAGGAGCTGATTGGAGGATGGAGGGCCGTTCCTTGTTTGTGATTGGGCGGTGTGGAGAAGTTAAGGACTAATCAACAAGTGCCTGATGTAGAGGATTTCTTATGAACATTATAAAGGGGGCAGGGTGGGGGTCAGTTTGGGACTAATTTCACTAATCTACGCTATTGAATTATCTCCAAAACAGGTTTACGTTGTTTGAATTGGTTTGTGTTATTTTTGTGTCACAGTTTCAGCCTAACTGGGATATATACTTTAACGGTTTCTCTGATCAAAGTCAAGTCTCTCAAACATTTCGTCCTTTAATTATTGGGTTATTTGTTATGTACCTGGTTGGTTAAGTGCCTCCTAATATTGCTGCGAGCATTGATGGCTGCTGTTCACAGTATGGATGGTTTACAGTGTGTTGAGTTCAAAGAGAAGAGGCTTTATTTGTGCAAACATTTACAAATATGTAATTTGTTACCTTGAACAAATACAGATTTATCTACGTTTTAACTGTTTTTGGAAACATGTGGGACATTGTGAGTACATACTCAACAAAAAATCTAACATAGGACTAGACATTTTTATACATTTTATTATGGGAATAAACTCATATTATAAGTCCCATACCGATATGCTAACAGCTAATGTTAGCTCCATCTGTTGCTTCACATTAAAGATCTCTGGCAACTCAACCAACCTACACAAGATGTACAGCAAATCAGCAGGAAGTGATCCAGAGTCTGAACCTGAGTCTTCACTCTTATTTTAATATGTTTTTTTGTTTCCTCCATGTGTTTGTTTCAAGGTTCCTAATAGTAGAACCCAGGTGATTTTAATCTTTACAAAAAAAAAACAAAGAAGCAGTTATTTATGTTCATGTTTTTGTTCTCCATTTATCATGTGATGTATCATATTTTTAGTCTGAGAGAGCCTTAGACACATTTTACATTTTAAGATCATTATTTTTGTTTTGTTTCAATCACATTCAGTTACAGTGTTACGCTCAAACTGATGTTGCTCTGTATTTGAGAAGGTTGATGAGAAGTTGTAAAAATTAGACAAAAACAGATATTATATTTCTGAGTAAAAGTTTTTCAGTTTAGCTGTCAGGTTTGTGACAGAAGCTGTTTGTCATGGGAGTGATATGTTTTTGTATTTCTAAGACTTGCAATCTGTTTTATTTTCTTTCTTCCTTTTTTGTTTTGATTTTGGATTTACTTTTTCAGGAGCACATGAAAAGTGAAAAATAATCTAGTAACCATGTTCTAAGTGTCTGCTGTGTGTTTGTCTTGTCAGAACAGGTGGATGAATATATACATCTAATTGCCAGGATCATTGCACTTTCCACCAGAGGCAGAACTTCAACACCACCACGTTATAAATAAGACTGGAAATTAATTTGTAGTTAAAAAAAAAAAATGTAAAAGATAGAAAAAGGACATTACATTATTTTAACAAACCCTTCTTAGGCTGGAGCCACACAGGAACGGTAACGGTCGTATCCGCTACAATTCTCTATCATATAGACCAGGGGTGTCAAACTCAATTTCATTGCGGGCCACATTAGCATTAAGGTTGCACTCAAAGGGCCGGTTGTAACTATATAAATATATAATATATATGAAATAATGTATTATATTATATTATTGCCTCTGCATTGGATTTGTATTGGATAGGGTAATAACTTCATAATTAGCTACGTCTGAAAGCAGAAGTCTAGGGCAAATAATTGCAAGTCTCTTCAGTGCGCATGTCATAAAATGAGATGCATTGTGGGACATGTAGTTTATGGGGAACCTGCTTCTGTAAAATAAGATAAAATAAAATAAGATGGAGCTTTATTAATTTCCCTGTGGGGAAATTCAGTAGTTTCTCAGTTTAACAGCAACAGGGTAAGATTGAAAAACAGGACAGCACAGATTCACACAGATTAATAAAATTAAGGATAAATCAAAGATAAAAAATAAAAATAAGAAATAACTATAAAATAAGAAATTAATTAAAATGAACATAATTAAAGTAGCATGTAACGTATAATAAAACGTATTATATTCTTGCAAGCTCTTGTGGGCCACATATAATGAAGTCACGGGCCGGATTTGTGCCCCCGGCGCCTTGAGTTGACACCCTGCCTTAGTTGCACATGGACGGCAATGCATTGTCAGCGTGGAGAGTCAACACTTCTCTGCTCATTGTGTAAACGAGCTTCTTTAACCACAAAGCTTTTTTTACACCAAAATCAACTATACAGATTTACACTGATAAAAACCTATTTGCTATTAAAATAAGCCCACAACAGGCTTAAACAGGATTGATACAGATACAATAACAGCTGAAAATAATTAATTATTACTAAGATTACAGCAAAGTAGATAAGGGCAATCTTTCAGCTAAAAAACTAAACATGACTTCAAAAGGTAAATTACGTACTGAAAACAAAAAACAGCCAATCAGAAAATTTGCCATTTTTAGTAGATTGGTTTACGAGAAATATTTGATATATATATGTAGGTTATAGTATGTAAACACTATAAATCCAAGTATGTTTGAGTATCCAAGCTATAAGTAAATGGTCTTTTAATGCTTTAATGTTTTTGCAAATTGTCCCATGAAGCAACTCGCTGATAAGCACTAAGGCCGGTCTGATCTCTGGGATTTGTTTTGAGTGCGTCCATATCTACACGGACCGTTACTAAATATGCTTTTGAATGCATGAAATTACAGAGATAATTGAGCTGATAGACCAGCAGGCAACATTGCACAATGTCTTTCTTTTGTTTTCTTTTTTTTGTTTTTTTTTCTTGTTTTTCTGTCTTTTTTTGGTTTTCTCATTTTTGCCTTTCTTTTTTCTTTTTTTTTTTTCTGTTTTTTTTTTCCTGTGTTTTTTTTTTTTTTTTCTTTTTTTGTGTTCTTTTGTGTTGTCTTTTCTTTGTTTCTTCTGTTTCCGTGTTTTTCTTTGTTTTTCTTTTTTCTTTTTTTGTCTTTTTCTTTGTTTTCTTTTTTTTTGTTTCTTTTTTTTTTCTTTTTTTTTTTCTTTTTCTCCGTTTTTCTTCTTCTTCTTTTTTTTCTTTTTTTGTTTTTTGTTTTCTCTTTCTTTTTTTTTTGTTTTTTCTTTTTCTTTTTCTTTTTTTCTTTTCATGTGATGCTGACTTTTGATGTGGCTGCCTAACAAAAATGGCAATCAGTGTATTAAAAAAACAAAACAAATCTAATGCACACTATAAAGTGAAAATAAAGGAGCTTTCGGATCAAACAATGCTTTGTGAGATGAAGCTTAATAAGCTCTAAGTGGTCCATAATGAGGGTTCCACATTAACTACCTCGATCCCAGA
>NW_011336470.1:566635-589030 GCF_000735185.1 Notothenia coriiceps | reverse complement strand
GACCTCCATTGGTACTTCAGAGTGAGTGTTTCTAGTACCTTATGTGAGGTTTTTCCGGTTTCAAAGTGAGGCGATAAAAGTCGAACAACATGTGGGTTAATAACGGATAAATAACTCTGTTTAATTAGTTTGTGTGCGTATATAAAGTTCTATATATATGAAGGGACTTATAAAAGTGTACGGCATTGAATTTACCTTCTTACAGAGGAGGGGGTCGGAAGATCAGAGGACCCGGTTACGTCTTGACGAGAGAAGAAGGTATGTCTCATTATTTTGTACAAATTCGATTAAAGAGGTTTGCTAACAACATCGTTAATCATTGGGGTGCTGTACTTTCTTTATGTTGTGCTCTTTAGTTTATGTTTGTGCGTTGTGTCTAATACCAAGTTCGTTTATTAGTGTATATTATAGTCGACGTTTTCTGTGTCTGAAGAAGGGATTTGCACGAAGTGCGTGTGTGCGTAAAAGTGGGATGTCTATCACATTAGCAATGCATTCACGTGATCCCGAGGGCACCCTACTACGTGGGAACTCCCAGTGTACTCAATGGGTCCTTACTTATAAGTGAAACACGATAACTATTCGAGTTTTATCACTGAGGGTGTAACAGTTATGGCAAATGACGACATTCGCGGTTGTAATGATGGTATCCGACGTCCTTACGACGTTGTAGAGATTGATTGTACTTAAACGTTTGGTACATAACAGACCCCTTTATCAGGTCGACCCTTAAGGCGGACGAATTGCAGTCGTGTCCGCTGATAAGCTATTTTGCTAAAATTCGTGCTTGTGAGTGATTCGGCGTCTAGAGGAAGGAACCCATAGACGTTTCCCGTCTTTTCAGTGAGGTCCGTTCCTTTTAGTCCGTTCAAGTGTGTGTAAGATATATCCACTGATATTCTTGTGTAGATAACAGCTACAAGTGGCTGGAAAGGCTGCAGGACAAAGGAGTTTGTGTTCTCTATACTGGGCCTGTGTAAAGTTTGACTATTTGAAAAGCATCTCTAGGACTGCTTGAGAGCAAAGGTAATGTTTTCCTCGTTATTATTTGATATGAAGGTAATTTACATGTATTACGTATATTTAGCCAACTATAACAACTATATCTTAAAACATATTTTTAACTTGTGTGTGGTAACCTGAGGGGGGAAGGTGGCCACAGACATGGAACCATATAGAAGAATGTGTGTCTGCTGGCTGCAAGATGTGAGATAAGATAAACAAACTTGTTATTTGGAGCAGGTTCGTGCTGGACATCGAAGGTGTCTGTTCTTCATCAAACTGAAGAGACACTTTTGTTTTCCGGGTCTCCTAGCTGGCTCGCGCTGATTGGGTACGACAGGCCATGTGTGGGTCTCTTCCAATGGGAGACCCCTCTGGGGGAAGCATGCACACACCTCCTCCTATGTTTTTAGTATGATAGCCTGTGTTTTCTCTAAGTTCGGCCTCTTCTTCTTCATGCTGTCCAAGGGGTAAGACCTCTCCCAGCGAGAGGAACTAGAGCCGGAGTAATCCGGATTACTTCGTGATTGACGTTGTATTTGTGTTGTATATTTTACCATTAAAGCAGATTATTGTTGAACCTTTATCCTGGTTGCTTTGAATTCTTCCTCTGTTAATCTGGCCCATTCAGAAAGGAACGCGCGGAGCAGAGGTTCTGCTCCAACAAAATGGTGACCTCCGACGTTTGTGAGTGGGGTTTTCAGAGGAGGGTACACCAGCGACCGCATTGGGTCCAGGGGTCCACACCAAGAATATCTTTGACAACTGACAACAGGGTCCTGACAACCAAAGAGGTAAAACAGATGCCTTTTTTATATCAAAGATCTGTGATGGGCTGAACTAAACTACATTTTAGAGTTGTCAAAGACGTTCACAGTGTCATAGTCATTGGTGGTAAACAATACAATACATATGTTAGATAGGTAGGAAAGTTATATACATATAAAAGTAAAGCAGCGAAGTATTTCAGCGGGTATTGAGTCTCTAATGGCTGGAAGGGTATAGAGTCCCTAGCTTAAGTGAAGGTATCGAGTCCTCACAAGCTATACTTCCTGGGGGAGTCAAATGGTAGTATTGAGTCTCCATCCATGACTAATCAAAATAACAAATCCAAGGCTCATAGGAGCTGGAGGTGCGTTATATGTAAAAATCCAAGAGGAGAAAACGCGACCTTCAAAAGCCATTTGAAACGAACGGATCTCGCCATCTCTTGTTCTGTTGGGTTTAAACTCCCATTCTGTTGAAAGAAGCCCCCCTTCTCCTAAAAAGGCTGAGATCTCCAGCGGGGGAGAGGGGGGGGTGTCAATATTAGTCCGTGAAAGTATCTCCACCTCTTTCTGGTTCTGTAGCCTTTGTTGTATGAGAGCAGCAGCGTGTCTGTGTGCCCTTTTCTCTAGTGATCTGAAGTTGAAGAGAATACATTGAAAATTAATAGATCAATGTGTGATTTGAAGTAGTAGATATATTGAAATAAATAAGAAACTATAATTTGTTGTTTTTAGCATAGTTTTGTAGGATATAGTTACGTCACATTGTGGTTTTGATGAGAGGTTTTGAGAACTGATTGTCATTGCATTGTGAATTTCATGGTATTTGTCATTTAACTAAGAATTGCACTTAATTATATTTCAAGGAAAAATTATATTACATACAGTAACCTTAGGGGTAAGTAAAAAGGGGTTTACTGAGTATATGAAGTACATTAAAGTTAAGGCTTTATTTAAATTAAATATAATAGGTGGATTTTTCCACCTAGTATAAAGACATGGAAAGAGGAGAATTTGTTAGCTATAAGAACAACAGGCTTATCTAGGTTAACAGAAAATTGCTATTAACCAGTTTCAGCTGCAACTATCCTGTCTTTGTTCTCTAGAGAACATACGTTACATTTACAATTAATATTAAGAAAAGTTCACAATTGATACCATTAAAGACCGTTTGGGATTAATAGGATGAGTTTGTCATAAACATTCATGCTTAGATGGAATAAAAGTGTTGAGATGTTCTCAAGAGTAGGAGTTTTCACAATGCTTTTTAGTTTCCACTGGTTAACAATTAAGTAATAAGGACAGAAAACTGTTCCGTGATGATTTATTTAGGTTTCAGCTTTAGTAATAATGAAGATTACATTTTGTAATAATTCCTTTAAGTGTTCCAGAAATATATTCATTAACTGTAATCAGATTACTTGTTTTAAATATATAGCGCTAGATACAGTTAGTTTTGTATTCTGTTACAAATCTAACCATGCTTGTAACACACAACTTAGATAAACAATTTGAAATAGAATAGAATAAGCAAGTAGATAAAAGATGAATCTATCAGTGACGTGCGGTGAGGTTCATGGCTGGTGAGGCACTGACTCTTTCAGAGTCAGATTTACAAATATTATATTTTGACCTTAATCAAAATATTCGGTTATTTTCAAAAGCTTTTTTAGTCTGATGCTTCGATTCATTTTAAACAGACCGTTCAACAAAAGGATACCCAAAATCTAAATATTGGATTGTTCTTTCTTAGTAAGATCCCATTTTCATTACAATTGTGGTCTTACCTTGACTTGAAGATTAAGTCCATGCTCTCCTTCTGGACAACAATCTCTATTAGTTGTTTGTAAAAGTCCTCCTTATCTTCCTCTAGTTTCAAAAGTCTAGTTTGTTGTTTGTGTCTACCGTCTCTGTGTAGAATAACAGTAGCAACAAGAACCTGTGGGCTCACGTGCGCCCCCTTCAGTGCGGCAGAGGTTATGGCTGCCTCTCCTGCTGCTTTTTTCATTGCCGTTATATGATGAGACCAGCGAGCCTAAATATCACATATACGTTAAATAAGTTATTTAGAGACTATGGATGGCGAGGATAAATGTATAAAGGGATCTACAAACATTACATTGGTGACCTACAGTGAGATGGTAACAGGCATGCGCTTAGTGCCCGCTTTCCAGCCAGTTTCTATGGGGTGACGCATTCTGAGGTGAGGCAGAGCTCATCTGTGCCTCACCTCACCCCACACTAACTGGCTTGAGCGCGCTCACAAAAATAAGTGCCCGCGTTAAATTAGTGCCCGCGCTCCAGCAAGTTACTGTGGGCTTACGAGAGGCAGAGCTCGTCCCTGCCTCACTTCTCATCGCTACCCGTAGTTGTAGCGGAGCTCGGCAAATTTGCTGATTTTGACTTTAAAAAGCGATTGGAATCATACATAAATCACACTTACAACATAGATCAGTGGAGACATCTAATTATTATTACTATTTAGTTTTTCTTTAGTTATTTTCCCGTTACATTGGAGTATGACAGGTGAGGCTCTGCCTCCCCTGCCTCCCCTGACTGCACGTCACTGGTGGAGGAGCAGGTGGCAAGCCGATGATTCAGGCTCCCGGAGGGCCCCTAACGTAGTGGGAGTTTAACTTTGAATCTTATCATCTGCTGAGCATGAATAGAAAGAGACAAATAAATGGACATAGGACAGATGGACAGATGGATGGATGGATGGATGGACGGATGGATGGATGGATAAACAGATCGATCATTGATGGGCAGACAGATTAACGAATGGATGGATGGATTAATGGAAGGATGATAATAAACGGATGGATTGCTGAAAAGGTCAATCAATGGACGGATGGATAGACAAATGGACATTGAATGGGTGGATGGATGGGTGAATGGATGAATAGATGAATAAATGGACAGATGAATGGATGGACGATGGCTGGATAGACAGGATGGATGGATAGATGATAAATGGATGGATGGATAGACTGATAGATAGACAGAAAGAGATAGATAGATAGATAGATAGATAGATAGAATCTTGAGTAATTACTAAACCTTACCCACAACCAACCACACACATTCCCACCAATCTATTCATATAACCACCAGCATTTGTTAGGAACTTATTTTCTGCTTACTCCAAAGAAAGTAGAGACTCATTAAGATAAGACCTACCCAGGGACACTTAGGTGGGCTAGGATGAAATATGACGCTTATTTCAATGGGCTGTGTGCATTCAAAACGTTCCATTTATTAAACCTGTCACCGCTATCACAGCAGAACAATTTTTTGGTTCCCAAGTGCATATACACTTTCAACTTTTTACAAGAGGAGTAATATTTTGTTTCCAAACTTACTACATTCCCCAAGCCCATACATTTCACAGCACATATCCCATGAGTATAATACAGGAAACACAAAGTCACAGAATGTCACATAAGATCGACAAGGATCATCAAAAGTAGATTCATGTCAACCAATACCCCTGAACTGCCTGGCTTGCAAAGGGCTCCATATGTCGCCTATCACCAGTGCGGCTTTCTCCAGCAAAACAATACACACTTGTGCACAGGGCCGTATCCAGGATTTCCTAAATACCGAGGTCCAAATATGTTAGGGGGGTTCGGGGGACACTCCCCGAGATTTTGGGGATTTTCATGATCTAGTTAGGTGCTTTTTAAGTCCTGTGGGGGGTCACAAATTGGATAATATATTGATTTCAAACCGTTTCAGTGGGCTGCAGAATCAATTATTTTTGAAAGTGTAATGCATAAGAATCAGTTGATTGTTACTATTAATGATCTGGACATGCAGAAGAGGCTAACGTGATCACAAAACATTGTCAACATTGATTTTCCATGTCTCTCTCCTTTCCATAACCTGCAGCCTCTCTTCCATCTTCTTGAGTCTCTCTGTCTTCTTCCTGTTCATTACTCTCTCTGTCCTCTACTCTTTCTCTTTGTTCAATCTCTCCCTCCTTGTTCACTTTTTGCTCCTCCTCACTTGTCGCTCCTGCCAGTGAATTAAAAGCAATTCAGCAATTTAGTTCATTTCACTTGTTTGTTTGCATTCTTTTTGTCATTTAAATCTGTTTTGTTTGATTCTCAAAAGAGAACAAAGATGTAAGCAAATTGTGTTTTATACAATTGTATGTTATTATGACATCATAACTGCAATAGATGTAGGCCTATGTTGTTTTACAATTATGCCTATTGTAAATTAAGACTATCGTTATAGATAGATAGATAGGGTTATCAAGCCTACATTCTTTTGTGTGACTATACCTGCAGTTCCTCCCTGACTTCCATCACTTTCTCTCTTTCTCTCTGCCTTTCCTGTCTCTTCCTTACCAAAGCTGAGCTTCGACTGACGTAGTCTTTTCATTATATCTGAGTCAGTGTAAAAAGAAAACAATACAATGTGATATCTCCAATGTTTTACTCAAATTTAAATGAAAGAAAAGCATTACAACGTTTGTTAAAAGGTAATCCTTCTGACATTGGATGAATGTAATTAACTTTAGCTCTCTAGCTAGTTTATTCACGCAATTTAAACCAAAGTATAGCCTATAGCTGCAATATAAGTTAGTGTGCATGTTGTCGGACGTCCACTGAGTTACGTAGGGCGTTCGCACAGGATCTGCTGGTCACATGATGTCCTGATGAACAGAAACACAAGCAGCCGCTGGACTCAGATCTCTCGATACCTCATCACCCCTCCGCTGCTCCGGTTCAAGTCCGGGCTGCGGTGGTTTGTTGATACATGTCGTCTTCTTCTGTTTGCTTTAATCGAGGCTACGTAGTTATGCAGCGCCCCCATCGGCATTAAATGGAAGTACTACAAAGAACCCCGTTTAGTGCAATTATTTCAGTTATTTCCGTCCCCTTTCCAGCGCGTCTTGTTTGAATGACAGGAGTAAACACAGCTGACAGCCGCGGTGAAACTCGAGCGATTAGAGCGATGCGAATATTCGGTGCTTACAGTATCTCCATGTAAATACTATGGTAGACTACAACAAAATGAACATATTTTACCGTGATTTAATTGTAATACATGTTCCAAAATGATGCTGAAGTAACAACATACTGATACCGGTTAGCAAAAACCATGAATTAATGCTTTGACAAGTCTGCAGACAAGACAGCAGGAGAAAAATCTTTTGAAATGCGTATTATCTGGATGGAGATCGCCGATCGGATCGATCAGGCTTAACTAACCTGTAGCTGCTCCGTCCAAACTCACAACAACGGCATACAGACAGAAATAAAGCAGCGACTGTATTCGCCACGACAGAGATGGTCTGTGGTTTGTACATGTTTAACTTTTGTCCAGTTTCTGAACATATATGAGGAGCTGTGAGCTCTGTGTGATAACAGCTAACAGCTGATGTTTTGGGACATGTTGCGCTGTCGGGTGCTGACCAATCACGAAGTGTAATTTCTTGACTGGCAGCAAAAACAACCAATCACAGCAGTGCTTCTCTCGCTGGCTCTGTCCAATCACAAACAAGAAGTGTTCTCCCTAAATGAATACCCTTTCCTTAAAAGTTGAAATGTTGAAGTGTTTTGTGAAATGCTGTGTTTTGTGAAATGCTGTGGTGTTTTGTGAAATGCTGTGGTGTTTTGTGAAATGCCGTGGCGTTTTGTGTAATGCTGAAGCGTTTTGTGAAATGCTGAAGCGTTTTGTGAAATGCTGAAGCGTTTTGTGAAATGCTGTAGTGTTTTTTGAAATGTTGTGTTTTATGAAATGTTGTAGTGTTTTGTGAAATGTTGTTTTGACTTGCACTTCAGGGCCACCGTACCAACACTTGGCTGACAGGGTCCAAAGTTGCATTGTCAATCGAAAGAGTGCAAACGACTGATTGTTTAAAAGTGACTGACAGGAAATGTTTAGTTACAAAGAAGAGCTGACCCTTGCATTTTACTTATAGTTTATCAATGGCACTTGATCCTCAAATTGCTCATATTGAGGAGAAATTTAGCCTGGCATACCTTTTTTAAGTAGTTGTAAATACTAACAGTTTGTGTGGGTTGGCCTATTGGCACTTCATCAGTTGTGTTGTGATAAATAGATAGCATTTTCTAAAAATAACAAGTGAAAAGAATTAAGAAATCTTACGTTTGTTTTCTTTTTATTTATTTCACCTGACATTGCAGGAGGTTCTTTTCAAAATATACCCATTTAATAGTTCTTCTCAAAGTAATCTTGCAAAACCTGTACAACAATCGATTGTTTTTTGTAAAAAAAAAAAGACAAATCTGGAGATTTAGCTATATAGATAGATAGCTAGCAATGACAGCTACTATCTACTAGCTAGCTATGTCTGAAGGCGACATCCCCAAATGTAGCTATAGATAGCTTGCTCGTATAAAGATAGATGAAGATGACATCCACATTCTTGAGGCCACCTACCAAGCTCTAATTTGTTTCCCCAACAACGAAAAATGACCGCATTTGAGGAGCACCAAAATCGTCTAGGCCTAGGGGCTCTTTTGCATTATGATCTTGTGAGCCTGCTGTCAATTCCAGCTTTTCTGGGATAGACTCTTGAATGACAAATAAATATTGCTGTAATGTGGCAAGTCTGGAAATAAGCTGTTCTCTTTATTTCCCAAGGACAGGCCAAATAACTAAATAATACTGTATAGTATGTTTCAGTATAATTTAAGTCCATTGTGGCTCAGCTGGAAATATCTCAACTTGTCGAGGACTAATGTTCACCAAATTATATCCAGCTGTTTCAAAGTTAGTCTTTTAGAATCACTTTCCCCTTGAAAAATGTTGCAAGTTAAACTCCAACAAAAACAATATTGAAGTTACAAACCAACAATCATAAAAAACAGTATAGTAAAACCTGTGTATCTGTCTAACAAGTACATACAGCTTCTGGAAGAACTGCCAGCACAACACCACATCACAATATCTCTTGATGCTATAACGTAAAATGTGAATCGAACTTAACATTTGAGTGAATACAACACTGAAGTAGCATGAAACCTAAGAATGAATTATCAGATCGGTAACATCCACATGGAGGCTTTTCATGTTTGGACAGCAGCCTGTGGTACCTGTTTCTGGTTTCTCCCGATAAAATGTGATGAAAATCTGTAAACACGACACCAAGGAGTTGGCAAGCGAGGCGAAGAGAGAGAGAAAGAGAGCACTCTGTATCCCTCAGAGATCTATAAATACACTGAAAGCATTAAACCCTAAAAGCATTACAATCACACTGTCCCCTGGGTATGGAATCTGCCTGCTGCTGTTTCACAAGACAACCAACCACTTGATGTCTGAGGAGAAGAGACCTTGGACTAAAGCCTGTCTGGAATTTCTCCATAAAAACGGCGATATATAGCCGCTTATTGATTGGTGGCTTGTTGCGGTTGCAGTGCTGGGACTAGAGCTGAGTGCTACTGCCGGTCCCCCTGCATCCTTAAAAGGGTATTACCTGGGGAATTGCAGTTGATAGGGTTACAAATTCAGAAAACCAGGGCTCTGATTTATTTAAGTTGGGAACAGTGTTCAAAATGTTACCACTGATTGGCTACCCAGCCTTAGGAAAATGTGTCAAGAGTAGAATGCGAGTCTCAATTGGCATTTAAAGACCTGTGAGATGAAGGCTTAGTTTTTCCACATAGACATCAGGGTGGGTGGTCCCAAGCCTCCTACGTGGACTCGACTGGGAGGCCTCACTCAATTAAGATCCAACTGCTGCTGCCACAGACTTGACAGGCTCTTACATTTGGCTGTGGCAGCCGCGGAGCTGCAGGCAACAGATTAGAGAGTGAATGGTGTTTCTCTGTGGAGGATGAATCTTCCCTGACGACTGTCCCTCACTGCTGTCACTCCTCATCCCTCCCTCCCTTCATCCCTGTCTCATCCTGCTCTCCATCTTATTTGCATCCTCATCCTTCAATTTTCCTCACTTTATGCTACAATGTATGCATCATCTGCCTCATTATAGATCAAAGAAAGACATGTCAAGAAATTGCCAGAAAACCGGCTTTTGTAACCTTCAGTTTTGTTGAAAATGTTATAAATAATTTCATATTTTTAATTGAGAACACGTATAATTCTTAACTCTTAAATTTAGGGTAAGTTTCCAGTGTAAATTACTTTTTTCCAGAAAGCAGGCCACTCCAGCAATTTAGGATACTGAGTAGCACATTAAGAAACTTGAAATTGAGGGGCTTGTAAGAGGCGGTAAAACTGATATTGCTGAAATTGTAACCAAAAATACATTCATAGACTTCCTCCTGTACAAGATTTTATAAACAATGAGCCGTTTGTGAGATTGTGACTTATTTAGAGAGCCTTCTTAGCGAGAAGAGTGTCTTCCCGACTGTGAAACATTTCGACATCTACAAAGTGCCAAAAAAAACAATGATCCATCCATACTATTAAAACCAAAAAGTCTATGGAAAGGTTATTGAAAAGGATTGAGGCACAATAAATATCTGAGAAAGCATTGTGTTCGACAATTCGGACATTGTTCGCTTCAAAATCTTATGCTCTTGGTAACTCTCTAAGTCAGTTTTCGCCTCTCTTTATAAACAAACTTTCCTTTTATGTGTTCTTTGTTTCTAGGCTTGATTACAAAACTACTTCATACAGTTAAGCAAGTTATCGTATTTAGTTGAATTTAGGAAAACATTGCAAATTCAGTTAGAATACGTATGCATGTGACATAAATATACTGCAACTTGTTAATAACTTAAGATACATAACAAGAAGAAGATCAGCGGTCTCTTGGGTCAAAGTTCTCTTTTTGTTTGAGCCATGAATCATCCTATTCTCCAACCAATATATCAATCCGGTTCCTCATGTCAGTAAATCCTTGCAGAATGGTTTATATTGGAGTGAGTTGAAGGCCCAGTGCATGTCATTCAGCTGAAGGTAACAGACACAGAGGGCTACTGACCCAAGCCATCAGGAGGTGAGTTGAGTGTTAAAGCAATGGAGCAATAAAACGATGGTAAATGGTACTACGCCTACAGTATGTGTTAGCTGTGACGCCTTTGGGCCCAAAAATACTTTTTCCCATTGACTTACAAACGGAAAGAGACAGAAATCAGAGGATATTTGTCCTAAAATATGTCCTAAAATAGAATGTGCTTGAATCAGAATCTGCTGTTATTTTTCCTCTCCTCATTTGACCGATCCAACACGAGATGCAACAACTTGGAGGCAGGGCTTAAGGAAAACGCAAGTGTGCATGCTCTGTAGTCCCCGGATGATCCAGGTATGTTTGTTCTCGGGAGTCAGGCCATTTTGACTTCATACGCCACTGAGCAAATTCCATAGGAATCAACGTGGCATTACCTCCAACGCTGTATCCAGTTCTCTTCAGACATCTATGTACTGACTATGTTCTGTATTTGACAATTTTGTAAAACCAAGTATATGTGGGGTCTCCTGATTTAAGAAGGTTTAGAATAGATAATAAAAGAAGGAGCATTGTTGCAGTAATTAGGCAGCATTAAGCATCATTAAGTTTGCGCTGACTGGACCGGCAAGGATATGAAACAATGGAGGGAGCTCATTGTGGCTCATTATGTACATGTTAAACTGAGTTCCCCTAATATATAACATAGGCTTTCTCTGGTATATATAATGCTCCAAGTTAAAACAGAGATAAAAATGGCAATGTTATAATTTTCTGGCTTTACCCGTAAAGGAATTTGGATTTTTGAAATTGGTGGGATTCTCCTTTAAGATTTCATTATTCTGAATTTGTGTCAGAAAATGATCAATCACATCAGGCTCAAACTTAACAACTTGCAGTAGTGTCATATCAAATTCCGATATATGACCTGTTGTCTTTTTAGGATAATAAAACAATTAAAACAAACCTAAAATCCTTTGATGATAACTAAAGACATGGCTTTCATTGTCAAAGATTGGTGGAGACTATCTCTGTGAACTAAAAACAATTCACTTCGACAAAGAAAGCTGCAGACTCCGCCTGCAGTGTCTTTCTGCTGGGTGTTTTATTAAAGCTGAGAAAGATATTGCAAAAACAAACTCTTTTTAATAAAAAGGGTTTACACTCAGTGCACGAGTATTGAGAACAACTGACTTGAAGCTAAACTATGCCTGGTATTGTATTATTGATGTGGTTTTATAATAACAGGCCCGGCAGTACACAACGCACTGCAGTGGCATGACTTTCTTACATGAGTGGGCCCATTTAAAAAAGAAACCATTTTGTGTCACAGTCATGGCAGTGAATAGGATCAATCCAGATTGCTATTGGCTTTAATGGAGACAGTACTGTATGGTAACGCACAATATGAATGTGTGCTCTGTTACAGTACGTGTCTATCCCATGGATGTAAAGAGAACTGGATGGAGACAAAATGGCCTGATTATAGTGAACAAATATACCTGGATCTTTCAGCAATTTTTTGAATCCATGCACATTTGCGATTCCCTTACGTCCCGCCTCCTTGCCGCGTCACGTCTGGCTCGAAAAAAAAGCAGCATTTAGCGCATTTTACAACTCTAAGGACTCAGAATGTAGGACCTAGGAATACTTTTAGGCCCATTATGGTTTAAATGAAAGCTATTTAAGCGTCCTGGCTGGAAGTTGATTTACGTAAAAAAGAAAAACTCTGCTGATTTACAGATGTCTCTTTCCTAATGTAAGTCAATGGCAGAAAGTCTTTTTGGGCCCAAATGGCATCACGGACTGACCCATAAGTTTAGCACCACCATTTGGTCACTACGAGGATTCGCTATAACGCCCGGCCCACTTCCTGTGGGCTTTGGCTCCCTAGATCACAAAAGTCTTCTTTTATATATATCGACATTTTCAAAGCTGTACAATAAGGTTTGCTTCGTTCATTTGAGGGTATATTTACCTTTGTTTCACCTTTTATTATAAAATACAGCTTTGAATATAAATACAAGTGGTCAGAGTCTGATGATAAGAGAACAACAATGCTTAAACACACACAAGAATTTACAGTTCTTATTATTCAGTAGGTCTTAAAAGAATTCAACTGAGCTCGAGCTTTTCAGCTTTTAAATCCCCGTGGAGAGCTTGAGAGCCTCTGGCAGAACAAAACCAAAAAGACAGAGCAGAACGGGTTATTTTCTTTCTCCTCTGCTCCTCGTTTTTTCACTTGCAAGAGATAAGACAGGTAAAAAAACAGGTCTTGCGAGTATCAGCTCTCCTGACAATTAAAGAATGACATATCTTAGAAGAAACCCAAAATCCAGCATATTTCTCAATGTAAGCATCCATTACTGCTTACATTCCGCAGGCTCTTGCAGTGTCTTATTCGCTTGGATATCCCCTTCCTTAAATGCAGTTTATACTGACTGTAAGACTTTTGAAGCTTAAATCCTCTACTTTCTCTCACAATGTGCCAGAGACGATAAGGATTGCAAAACACAACATAGTAAGGGAGAGACAAATATTCAATTTATGTCACTTTTATAACCCCATGAAGCCTGAGACTGTTTTCTTGCAGTGGGGCACATTTGGCCACAATTTATCTTCAGAATAGCAGGAGAAAAGATGCATCACGACTAAGAGTTGCTGAGCTGCAGCTAGAAATAATACTTTTGATGCTTTTTCTATTTTGGATTTAGTTTTGCGTGTCAGCATAAAGTCCACACATCTACACTGTAATGATAGCAGCCAAGTAACCCATTTATGCCAAAGACGATGTTGCTGCAGCCTTTAAACTACGGATGCAAGATTCAAATCTATTTAGTTGATACAGTAACCCATCATTGGGTGTTACTTGAGTAACATTTGAATGCAGAACTTTCACTTGTAACTGAGTATTCCTACACTCTGATACTTCTACTTTTATTCAAGTACAAGATCTGACTTCTCCCATCTCTGCCCATAAGGGAAAGAAAGAAAATGGATGATTTAATATTCTATTTCTCTGAGCTCACACAACAAAAACAAAGAACATTTCTGACTTGGGATTCTGACTGTCTGACGTTCATTTACTTTTTTCTGCATCAACAGAAACGTGTATTGCAAACTGCAATCGTGTGTTTTTTCTTCTGAAACACCAACATGTTTTGTTCTCTGGTAAATGTTTACTAGAGACCAAACGGTAATACTACAATCTGGGCATCATTGGGCCCAAAAACACTTTTTGCCATTGACTTACATTGGGCCAAGACGAAGACAAACAAATAACTAACTTTAACTTCCATTAATCAACTTCCATAGTTCCACCAATTCTGAGTATCTTCAGGCTTGATCGCTCTTATTGTTTGTCACTCGTTAGCTAAATTAAATGTAATGTAGTCAATGAGAGCAATTTAACTTTGAATTGTCTGCAAATCCTTCATTGACTGTAATTTAATTATCGAAATACAACGTAATAAATACAATAAAATAATATATATATATATATATATATATATATATATATTATAAATGTTCCATTATCAACCTTTAATTTAGCTGTAATTCCCTAATCGGAAGAATTAATACATTTCAGCTTCTTCGGGCCCATTATCTATCGTGTATTATCCACTTTAAAGCAGTAATAGAAGCTGAAGGGAAATCTTAATTATAAATCAGTGTGTTCAAGTATTGATCGACTTTGTAGGCTGGCAAAAGCAGATCAGTACATGTCGACAGATTGAGCGATAACCCAAGGTTTTTACATTTTTTAACAACATACATTTCCCATTTCCAGGCTCTGTATCTATCGTTCATCACCACTTTAAAGCAGTAAAAAAAAGTTGAAGAGTATTTCATAATTATAACTCAGTATGTTCAAATAATTATTTAATTTGTAGGCTGGCAAAAGCAGAGCCGGACATGTGGACAGACGGAGGGATCATTTCTGGCTTGCCTCTCTGCCCCTACTCACAGGAGATAATTGGCGTCAACACAGAGAAAGGAGTAAGGGTGATGGAGGAGGCAGAAATGGAAAACATGAGAGTAAAAGAGAGATGAGGAGGGAGCGATGGCCAAAGATAGAGAAGGGATTTTGGAGAGTGTGAATAGCCATGGAAACAGAGGGTGTAAGAGGGGAGGAGGAAGTGGATCTGATTGAGGAGAGGAAGTGAGAGGAGAGACAGAGGGGGTAACCCTCCTTAGCTGTCACAGCAGTTTACACTCATTAGCAGAGCTCTGCCTTTGAAGCCCTTTATCTCCAGCGGCACGTTTCACACACAGGCACTCACACACACACACACACACACACACACACACACACACACACACACACACACACACACACACACACACACACACACACACACTCAAACACACTGCAGACAAGTCGATGCTACTTACATTTAAAAAGCACACAAAGAAGAAGAAAAAATACATAAACCTACTCAGATGCATCCAGTCACAAATCACCCACACTAATCATCCTCATCCTTGTCTAATTATATAAGCAGGGGCTCCTTATGTAACATGCTTCCCCTACGACTGACTATCCATATTGCATGAAGTCTTGTATTTGGTTCATGGTGACACATCCTACCTTCCTGCACGGCCTCGCTGTTTCTGGGCAGAGCAGAAAAAAAGGCCAAGAAGAAGAAGCTCATGTAGGGGTAGGGGTGCTCATTCATATGCAGCAAATTTAACCTACAACTCCTGGTTAAATATTATTGTTGTGTTTTGTTAAGGATTCCTATTGAACAATCCACTAACTTGAATTGGATCACTAATCAATATGTTGTTCATTGGTAATGGTTTGAATTCGGACCGCAACTAAGGATTAGTGTTACTATCGATTCATCTGCTGATTACTTTTGGGGTTATAGTATGGGAGGCTGTGGCTCATTGGGATAGTGCGTTGACCTTCTGATATGGGAAGAGCAAGATTGCCCACAGTACCGAATGTAAGTGACATGAATTGTTTGCTGTATAAAATGTGAGAAAAATAGGAGAAAATGTCCTTTCCAGTTTCTCAAAGTCCAAGGAGATGTCAATTCAGTCAGACAACTCACGTTTGAAATGTTTATTATCAGCAGCATTTAGATTGAGTCTGGCGTCATAACTTCCCATAAATACTTTTTACAGAGACCATTTAGGAGTGATAATTAAATAACTACGGTATCCCCTGGGGCCTACAGGTGGATGCTGGGGTGGTGGGGGTGAGGCAAAAAGCAGCAGTGGTGTGGAAGCATGGCACCAGTATTATAAGGCAGAGGGAGAGATAGCAATTATTGCTGCTTAATAAGCGCCAGATTAAGAAGAATGTGTTTGGTTAGTTGTAAGAGGGGGCAAGTCATGTTACGTGTATATGTAACATGTAACATGTTACATATCTAACCCTTAACCTAAATCTACTGCCTGAGAGTCCAACATGATGATATGTATATGTTAAATGATATGAAACTGAGATAAGCTGGAAGTCTGTATTTACATAAAAAATGACTTTAACCATTATTTGATCCAAATAGTTGGATTTTATCAATTGACATACTGTATAGATTAGATGTCATGAATCCAAGATTTTTGTGTTTAACGTTTCCTGTTTTATTTTGAAAAGTGTTCACCCCCTCTTTCATGGCTGTTTTCACTTCCTGTCTCTGTGTTTTCCCTCCTGTTTGATTACCTGATTGTGTTCACCTGGTGCCTTTGTGTCTGGCCTCCCCTCCCCAGCTGTGTCTTGTCTTTGTGGTTAGTCTTTATTTAGGCATGTCTCCCCTTGTGTCCCTGTCTGTTTTCCCAGAGGTCCTGCCTGTGTTTTGGATCCTGTTCCTCGTGCCCCACGGTCTGCACCTGTTCAGTTTGTCTTTACTTTAATTTTGCCTTGCTTTTGTATCAGCTTTATTTATTTAAAAGCTTGCTTTTTGTTTAAACTTTATACTTGCCTCCTCTTTGACTGTGTTTCAGTACAACATCTTGTTAAAACCTTGACAACCAATCTGAAAGTTGACCCAATGAGAATTATCACCCATCTTCACATGTCCAATAAGCACTGCTATGCATTTTTATATCTTGTATGTTTCACATCTATGCAATATCCGTCAGAATGAAAAACCCTTTCTGTCATTCAGACTGTTCATCCGTATAATTCTAATAGAGTTGAATAGCCAAGCTTAGTTTCATTGTATTTCGTATGTCGTATTTGTAACCTTTTTTTGTAAGGAGTTCAACATGATACAAAGTATGTGTTCCCTTTTATATTAGCTGATTCAATTGCATATTGGGTTTTATATGCAATTGAATCAAAAAGTCAGCTTTGCATTGTTGGTATTTTCGCCATTTGGGAGATATGTTGCTGTCCGAAATGTACAACATGGAGGACTTTTAAGAACTTACATGTAAGAAGGCCAACATGAGCAATATCCACTAGCTACCTTCCCAACATAGGAGAGGACAAAAACAGGCTGTTTTTCCTTTGACGCATTATAAACACAGTTGAAAAGCTGCAGTGTTAACATAACAGTTGTTTAGCTACAGACTGAGCCATTACATCATCGTAACAATGAGAAGCCGTGGTAACACTCTGCTCTGTCACATTACTGGAGTCTGTCTTGGAATTATAGTTCTCTCTGAGACAGAGCCTACGGGTGTGTTTGTTCTCAACGGGGAAGCAATGAGCTTCACACTCCCTTTCCACAGCCCATTTCCCCAAAACTGTACTTAGCGAGAATTAGAAATCAACTGTTTTTTAATGAGGGCTTTGGTACAAAAGGCTATTATTTTCTCCTTGGTCTGTACACAAGCAACAAAATCCCTTCATTTTCTTTTTATCACATTTTTCCATGTAGTGTTGTTTGCATGCACTCTGAAACTATTTGGCATCCAAATAATTTCTCCTGGCAGCTTTTCACCACACTGGTTTGGTACTTTGATTGTACAAGAGAATGGAAGTAATGTCCCAGAATTACTTTAATGAGGGTTGGCTGAACAACAAGAATAGGACTTTAATTACAGCAAACATAAAGTGGTAAAATAAATTATTATAGTTTTATTATCGAGTAGGAAATAGAACAACAGGACAAATGACAGGGGGAAGAAAAAAACAAGACATTGAACATTTCACGTTTTTCACTAAAGACACAATCTGAATTTTATGGCAAACTGCTTGCATTTCAACATTTGTATTATCATCTAAGCCATTATTTTACAGCTTGTTCTTCAAATATATTTGCTATAGATTGATTTCATTTTGAAGATTATGAAAGCCCTTTTATCACTTCCCCTTCTGAAATGATGCTTTGATTCTCACCTCTCTTTGATTAAAGTGACAGTCTGGAGATATTACAGAAGCTCCAACACCATCAGCTCATGTCAACGCTCATGATGGAAACCTTTTTGCCTCACTGGAGCTACTTTTTTTTATTTTGTACATGTTTTTTTTTACCATGCTAGCAGCTTGTCTCTATGAATAGTAATGTTGCTTTGCTGGTTGGCCCACCACTTCGGTTAAGACTGAAATGTCTCGACAACACTGACAGAAATATTTGGCCCTAATATAGAGGATTTATGTATTTCAATTGCATATAAAATGTCCATCCATTTGGATTACATAGTTCTTACATAAATTGACTAATAAACTCTATGCTTTGCAAATACATAATAACTATGTCTACAACCTTATTATCAATACATCCAATGTGTTTCAAATACATTAGAACCAGGCTTATGTATTCAATATAAATAAAGCCAATGCATTTGAAATTAATAAGATCCAAGTGTATGTATATACAATAAATATAGCTTAATTGGTGCATTAATTTCATAATTCTAATGTATTTGAAACACATTGGATGTATTGATAATAAGGTTGTAGACATAGTTATTATGTATTTGCAATGCATAGAGTTTATTAGTCAATGTATGTAAGAACTATGTAATCCAAATGGATGGAAATATGCAATTGAAATACCTATCCTCTATATTAGGCCAAATATTTCTGTGAGTGAACTATTGGATGAATTGTCGTTAACTGTGTTGCAGACGCTCTTCATCCTCAGAGGGTGCATCATATTGACTTGGATGATTCCAGGCACCTGTTACTTGTGTATTGCCAACAATGTAATGGAATGCCATGAAATCCAGCATAGTCAATGATACCAAACAATCACGTGACTATGTTAGCATCGTTATTTGGACTTTGTTAAAATGCAAATGTTAACCGTTCACACGAAGCCTTGCTGCTAGCATGGCTACAGACCTGTTGCTTTTGTGTTTCTATGGGGAGAGCAGTGCCGCCCGACTAGGCACAATCACTTCTTCGGCGCACCACTTAAAATTGTCACCGAGCGCTGCACTCTAAGTTAAAATAATTTCTTCTTTGACCTAGTTACTGCTGAACTTTAGACACTTAACCAATCAGATGACAGCTCTATGTAGCAGCACAAGCTAGCAGGGGAGATAACCATAGAACCATAACTGGCTGTTATTTACGGCAAAACTCTGGCCCCAACCTCGCGGTGAGCAAAGAGCAAATCACTTATCATGTGAATGCTGCTTCAAGCGTGAGGAATTCTAAAGCTTGTGAATAAATCACAAAGGACCTATCTATCAACTTTAACAAAACTAAACTAAAATGTACGTTTCCACCTCTTGATTTCGATCCAATCCAGAATTTAATAGGATGCTCTTTTGCCAATGCATCACCCTTTTACCCTTTTAATTAAATTAAAGGGGACCTATCATGCAAAATGTACTTTTGCACGTCTTTTATACATGAATATGTGTCCCCGGTGTGTCAGGGAACTCACCAAGTGTCAGAAAACACAACCCCCTCTCTTTTCCTCCATAGCCAAATCTAAAAAAACGGGGCTGCAACAGAGCTGATTATTGAATTTTTCTGACGTCAGAAAAGGGGTGCTCCGCCTATATGGGCAACTCTCCACCTATCAGGGGAATGAGACGCTGAAGACGCTGTAGTACATATGCCAGGCCTGTAAGTGGCGCTGTAGTCTGCCACAAAAGCAGAATCAGCCCTTGCAAAAACAGGGCTGGAAAAGAGCAAATAGAGCGAAATGAGGCATGGCTAAAATGCATGATCTGTTTGGTATTTTGAAAAAAAACCGTCACAGACATGTTTTATAGGTATGNTGTTCACGGTCAAAAAGAAAAGTAATTAGTAACCATCCGGATCAGATAAAACACACACACAAACACCCACACACACTCTAGATGTGCCCCCCCCCCCTTATGTGTAAGGGGGGGGGGGCACATCTAGAGTGTGTGTGGGTGTTTGTGTGTGTGTTTTATCTGATCCGGATGGTTACTAATTACTTTTCTTTTTGACCGTGAACACCGTGGGTGTTACAAAGTTGACTAAATCATCCAGAATTCAATGGAAGTGGTGATCAGCAATTTGCTATGTTCAAATGTCTACTGTGAAGGATATCATAAAGCCTTAATGCAATCGAATGTAAAACAAAAAAGTTATGATTGATGAAAGTAGTAAATCGGTCAGATTTGACCCGAAGACAACAGGAGGGTTAAATTATACTTTCAAATTAAGTGGGAAGAAATTAGTCAGACATATAAGTGATATTGCTTAGACTCCATTCTGTGAAGGGGTAACAGGTTTGCTACCCCAGCAAAGAGCCTCGCAGAGTTTGTGTCAGTGCTTCTCTTTCTGTTTATTCAATACCTTTATATTCCTATAGGATTAGCACATCATTTTTGACCTGGATACAACTGTTATTTGAAAGGAAAACTTCACTTTCAAAATTACACTTTTATTTACTTTTTAAAACACACACACCCTTCTTGAAGAAAACTTCCATTCTCCATCTTCATCTTAAAGAAGTAAATGGGTGCTCTGTTTAACAATAGCAAAACTGTCTTAAAAAATCTCAAACTCGTGCAGGATAGTCTAAGTCTCATTCATCCAGTCGAATGCTCATTGGTTCATAAACTCATGCATTTACAAAGTTCATATTATTATTTGTATGGAGTAAGGCCTCAGGGAAAGAGTGTTTTGAACTTAAACAAGGAAATGGTCCTTCTAACTTTGAACTTATCATTCTGTCTATAAAATAATTGTTTTGCTTTTCAAAAATCTAAACCTGTGCTCTGTGTGTAGTTCAGGTGGGGTGGGGTTCTGCAGATTTTCCAGATGTTGTGAGCCCAGCCAATCGTGACTTCCTAGAGAACTCAACCTAACAATAACTATCATCAGAACTCCCACTGATAAATGTGTATTCAGAGTCAGCAGACATTAGAATATAACTGCAGCTTGAGTCCATCACAGAAAGCAGCTGTTAGTCTGGAGGACTCTCATGATGCTCTGTCATCATCATGAGAGCTGGGAGCGGCTAAATACAGTAATCACACGCTGAGCTCTGATTGGGTTGATTATAATGAGCTCTACAGTTAAATTACAGTGTGAGCAGGAGATGTCTCTTTGTTTGGATTTGATGAGTTGTATTTAAATGCAGTCGATAACATGAGAACAGCAGAAAAAACAAGCAGTACATTTATTATTTATTCTTAAAATAAATGTGTTACCTCTGATCTCAGATCTTCAGCAGTTTGATTGACAGCTGAAGAGTATTATGTGTTGTCACCATGCACCACTTTGATTCTACTCTGACTCAATGCTTCCCTCATGTGGTGAACGTGAGTATGACATCATACAAACAAGTTATCAATTTGATTTTCTTTCTTTATTCTGTATATAATCTTATTTAAAACACATACTGTGTGTCATGGTGTGGACTCAGGAAGCCTCTATGTCTATAGAGACAGCTTACGTTGGGTCTGTTCATCAGATCTGAATAAACCTCATTTGATAGATACTCATTGTTGGGCGATGTTAACCACATTAACATATGAAGGGCAATGTCCACAGTGAATCCTTTAAAATCACGATGCTGGGCCCAGTGGGCTATAGCATCGCTCATCAACCCAGACTCATTTATCCCTTGTGTGGTGTTCGGGTCAAATTGACCCGATTTCCATTTTCAATTAATACAAAAACATAAGGATATTTTCGTTCAACCTGAAACTCAATGGCCGGGGCTTATTTATTGTGAAGGACATGTGGAATTGTTTTTATTTTTTTCCACTTATGAAAAAATGCACACCCGCCCATTAATGTCCTTCAAAAGAGGTTTGGGTCAATCTGACCCGGATACAATACCAGGGCAGACAGACAGAGAAAAACACACAGAAACACACAAACTAAAGAAAGACACACACACACACACACACACACACACACACACACACACACACACACACACACACACACACACACACACACACACACACAATTGTATGCATAGAGCTGTTTGATCCTGTTTTCCCTTGATCTTTACCCTTTGTAGTGTGTACACAAAACTATCCTAGAACATTATAAACATTTTAGATCTTCCAGAAATGTATAAACATTTTATATTTTCTTGCACTGTCCCCCTCGCACCTGCACGGCGGAGGAGGGACTAAACAGAGACATAACCTCACATTACAGTGTATAGTGCAGAACTACAATTATCTACCAGCAAAATCGCCAAAAGATATTCTGCTCAGACAGCCTTGGAGCTAATAATGGATGAGTGTAAGTGGAATGCATTAGAAGAACACGCTGAAGTGGAACATTTCTGAAGATGAGGATAATGTGGAGGTAAACTCAGAATTTGACAGCGAATTGGAAGATGAACTTGACTCAGAGCCAGCTGCTGGAAGACCCCCACAGCCAGCCGC
>NW_011336470.1:557856-566624 GCF_000735185.1 Notothenia coriiceps | reverse complement strand
TCATTATTGTAAGCGTCTTTTGACGTTGTGAAAGCGCTATCTACAACTACAAACGTACTTCCACTCTATTATTATTATTATAGAAGAGCTTTTATAACAGCTGAGTCTTATGTCATGTGCCCTCCTGTGTGTTATTGATAAGCCTGAAACAATGCACTTGTCAAGGTTTCAGTGGGCAAATTTGCAGAATATGGCAGTGACCATCTATTCATCTTAAGATAAGATAAGATAAATGATCCCAAGTTTGGGAAATGTTTTTTTGTTACAGCAGCATTATATGCTTTGTCTTCTACTCCACTACAAATTCCAGAGGTTAACCTGTCATTTTACTCCACTTCCTTTTATTTTAGTATTCTGCAGATCTATTAAGTGATGTGAAAATAAACAACCCTTAAATTCAGACTTTAGGTTACACCTGAGTCAAATTCAGCCAGAAGGTGATTGGTCAAGTGCCAAAATAAACATGCAATATAGTGGGACGTGAAGTACTTGGCAGACTTCATATTTGTCTGTGGATGAACCCCAACATTTTTTCTTATTCAAAAGAAGACCCTTAATACAGTGTATTCTTTATGTTTAAATAAAGCCTTATTAGTTTGTCCGTTTTGCGCATCTCCAATATATTTGGAGTCTATTCTATAGTCTATAGCCTTCTACTCAGTGGCGAGCCGTCAGGGCCCTCTAGGCCCTCTGTGAGGGCTAAGTATTCTAAAAATAAATATTCAAACATAAGAAAATATTGTTTTTTTTAAATTATTTTTAAATATTTTCTTTTAGATATATTGTTGTCATCAGTTTTACCAAAATGAACTTGATTTAATGTTAGATAAAAAGTAAAATTCCCAAAGGAATAAATCCTTGCGAATCTGCCTATTCATTTCTGTTGTGAATGTGAAGGGTTAAAGAAAGAAGCTCGCTCTGCGAGTTACTGTGATGAGAAGGAGCTGTTGTGCCGGTCCAGCTAACGAATTCACAGAAGGCCCAGCTAACTGAACGAGAGAGTAAATGTCAAATGGACAGTACCAATTGACCAATCCATACTCCCTCTAAATGGGTGGGTGGTGTTATTATCGCGAAACTTTATGACCAAGTTCCGCCCGCTGTGAAACTTTCTTGTTTCCCATAGCAACAACAACTCCTGTCGACAGCGTTACTCGCCTTCAAATAAAAGCATGCCAAATTACAGCAGATTAAGACATACAACTGCAACGAAAGTTAACAAACACAATGCATATCCTTTTCAATTTTCAAAGACACAACAATAGGGTTTATTTACAAGTGTGTGTTTTGTGTGGTAGAGGGTCGCTTTTCATTTCATGCGTTTTGCACCCGGGCGTTGTTTGATATTCCGCTGAGTATACGCTTGTGACGTAATAACTCGAGGGAAGGGGTGGGGGTCAGAGGGCCTAGGTATAAAAGTCACAGGCTCGCCACTGGCTTCTACTTTCCCGCAATTTTTGTATGTAGGCTAGTCTTAATATTTAAAGGTCACATGTCATGCTTTTCCGGTTATTACGGCGTCCCTTGTGTGTTAATAGAAGGTTTTTCTGCATGTAAACGTTGTGCGAGTCAAAACCCTCAAGTTACACCCTGTAGCGAGTAAAACTTCTAAACAGAAAATACCCTCCCCAAAACGCCGCTTGTTGGTGAAACGTACATCATGAGATATCATATCCATTTGATTTCTTCCGTGTACGGTGTACGAAAGCACCGTACCCGGAACTAAAATGGCCAATCCGTGGAGTCCGTTACGTTACGTACGCGGGGACATTACTTAAGCCCCCGGCTGATGGTCCAAATTGACCAATCCAACACACACTCAGTGCAGGTGCCCTTGCTGATTCTCTGCTCCCGGTGTCTGCAGGCTGATAACAGACAGTGTGGATTGCGCGAATTCTCTCTGCAGACCCATTTCTCACGTGGCGTTATTCAACCTATAAACCTTTTTCTTACTCAATATCAACCCAGGACTTATGTTTTTATTTCGGCTGTGAACTGATGTGTGTGCAGGGTTGATTTGGTTGTGTTTGGCTGTGTATCGCTAAACAAGGATAACACGGAGGGGGGGAGGAGGGGGGGGAGCTGCAGTGAGCCGTTTAGTGGACAAAGTGAATACGCGTGAATAACATACTTTACAGAGATGCTGTGATGCGAACCCAGTGAGTTTGGAAAATTGCAACAGTATTTTCTATCTTTAGTATACCTCCAATGGAATTTGATCAGTGGAAATGGCCATGACATGTGAACCTTTAAATGTTTTCATCACATTTAAAACGTATTTCAACAACAACATTCATGAACGTGGCCACTAGGCGGTGCGGTTTAAAAAAACAGGGGAGTAATAAACCATAATAATATCATCAAGACTATAAAGACTAATAACTTTGTTGTGAAATTAAAACAGTAACGGTAAACGGGAGAATACAGTTCAATCTCTCGATTTGAAGCTTATGCATTGTACATGAACCTGTATATACCTGTAACAGTCAACTGCATGAGGAGTTGGAAGGTAGTTCAGTAAATTATATCTTAAAAACGTACAAAAAAATCATGTCTATCAGCTGGTGCCCGTTATGGTGTTAAATATAACCACCTATATCTACCAATTGATCAATATAAAAGTCGCCGAATATAGAGTTGATACTGCAAAGAGACGTATTGTGTGAAAATAATGGACGATGTTGGTTAATGTGCCTAGTATATGTATGATCCACGTCACGTATTCAGTTTTGGCGGCATTTCTTGTACAGTTTGTCAAAAAGGTCTTCTGATCAGGGCTCTATAAATAAATACTCTTAGGGCATATATGTAATATTGAATGCAGCCAAACCGTGTATTACAATGCGTTATGTGATGACTTCCAAGGAGAAAAGCAAGAAAACTCGGAATAAAGTATTATTTTATTTAAAAAAAAAGTTTTTCCGATTTCACATCGCATAAACACCATATCCCGACATGCATTGCAAAACCTCTGAAAAAAGAAAGGTGTCTCTCAGAATCGAAAGAGAAAAACCTATGGGAAAAACACAAAAGCATTGTAAACAATTTAAACCAATAAATAAGGATAAACTGATGTTTTTTAGTTGATGAGTACTGCAGATATCACTGTTAAATCATTTGATCATTGGTTTTATTATGAAAACGTTGAGACCGGAAATACTGTTTTCAACCCGTAACTTTACATGGAGGCTGCCGCATACCTCAAATCATCTTCGTAATATCTATCAAACTATAGATCCTACATATCGACTGGACGTGGATTCTAAAAGTACAATATACACTTCTCGCTAGAAATCTAATCAAAAAGTGTTTTAATGGCCAAACTATCCTACAATTTAGGATTTTACAGAGAGGGTTATTTGTGAATAAACGACCATCTGTAACGTTAGCATTCAACGGGAGGACTAGAGGGCGAAAACTTTAAAACGTAATTATAGGACGTATTAAGCGCTTGAACAAACAACATATTTGGTCGTAATAAGGGCCTGAACAATCGGCCCATTTGGTCGTACGAGTTGGAGGACTAGTTAAAAATAAATCATATCAACATTACATGGAGTTAAAGGACAGTACCACTGAAATAAGAAACTCAAGAATGTTTTACATTAGTTTTAAGTTTTTTAATGTTATCAACTCCTGTCTTCTGCAGATTTAAATGGTATCAACCAAAGCACGGCTCTCCAGGGAATGAATGGCTAAATATCTGTTTTATATATCATTAAAAAATCTTCTTTGGTGAAAATCTTGGCAAACAAATTTGGATAGGGTTGATGGATTATGTAAAACACGAACCGTGATACAACCAAGACCCTTTAGCCTCTCTTATATGTCATTACCTGGCATCGCTCTAGTGGTGCTAAAGGCATTCAGTGGTCTAAAATATATATTTAATAATTTAAATAAATCACTCCTAGCATTTGTATTCACAGCAGAGCAATGTTTCTTTTTCTACAAATCTGCTAATTCCAATTGATTGAAAAGCAAAGCAATCTCATTCTGTTTTAAAATAATCTTTTTGACATTTAGAGAACTTTAAATTCACATTCCTGTCAAGAGTTAGATGAGAATATCTATTCCACTCATTTCTGCATCATGCTGCATTCATGTCATCTTGTTCAGTCATCATTTTGAGAGGGGAATTTCCGACTTTTCCGAGTACTAAATTACTAATGGAAGATGTTAGTTAAGCTATCATGAAGACTGGAAGCTAGGAACCAGCTAGCTAGCTTGAAAAAACAACAAGCAGCTATCTTAAGCCACAGTATTTTGTTTTGCTTCATACATTCGACCAAAAATGTAATAATAAGTTGACTTATACCCAGGGTGCAAGTTATGTGGTAGCCAATGGGAGCTGAGCTCCCACGGACGCAGTGAAATAATACATCTGTGGGGGTCGCTAATACATTACCAACAACCATTATTTTAATCACAAATAATGCATGTGTCGATGTAATGAGTGTTATTTACGTTAACAAGGTAAATAGGCTGAAAGAAAAACATGTTTTACAAAATAACTAGGCATTATCTTAAATGACAATAGCCTATGCCTGCACTTCACCTCCAAGGTGCGCAATACATTTTTGCGCAATAGATGCCTGTGAGCGTGTTGCGCGAGCCGAGATGATGTGGTCTGCGTAGTTGAACCTTTTCATATTTAACTTAGTTTGTAGCAAGTAGAGGGCTGCTGCTGTGTGTGTGTGTGTGTGTGTGTGTGTGTGTGTGTGTGTGTGTGTGTGTGTGTGTGTGTGTGTGTGTGTGTGTGCGTGCCCACGTTAGTTTTAAAGACCCCATAGAGCTCAGTTTATAACTCGAACCCTGCTTATACCTTAAGAATGTAGAGGTTCTGCTAATTATTTTTCTTTGATATTGCTGTTTTCCCTGCTCCCAGTTTGTATGCTAGGCTTAGCTAATTGTCTCCTGGCTTTAGTTTCGTATGTACAGCACAAACATGAGAATACCGTAGATCTTCACATCTAACTCTCAGGAAGAAGTACACTGAGCGTATTTCCTTTCAACATTGTAACTGCTTTGAAAAGTAAAGAGACTCTTTCAGTGCCTGTCGCAGATTCATGAAGTGGTGGCTTAATATAGCCACGCTGCTAGCAGCAGCCCTCCCAGAGGAGATCTACTGTTTTTACTTTATTAAGCATGCAATGTAATGGACTATTTATGAATGTTCATGTCAAATTTATTGTGGATTTATTTTCGTACAGGGTTATGTGCATTCACATGAGTGTAGAAAATCCACACTGGTGCTTGTGAGTGTTGCTGAGTGTGCTTTCGCTCCAGATGGTGCGTAAGCCCATGTTGCTCCCACTGTTATCAATGCAAGCTGGAATTATGAAGACATGCTTAAATTCTGCAAACAACCCTTAATTCTTTATTTAGATATTAATTAGTTTCCCTGTTACTTGGTGAAGCCCTGTTATTTCCCCAGACACCACGCATTTTTATAACTGGGGCATCTTCCGATTCATGCTGCATGTCGACGATGTACTGTAGAAGACTTTTTATTACATGATTGAAACAAGTTCATTAACTGGAGGAGCATGATCATTAGCTAGCAGTTAAAACACAAATAAACTGTGCTTCATACCGTTTTTGATGTCTGTTTTAAATATCAGACCCTGCATTATATTATAGTCTTTGATTATGATAAAAGATTAATAGTCTTGGAAAGACTCTGTCCTTAAATTATACAATTTATAGCATTATTTTTTGGTAAACTGTTTGAATCCCACTGCTGGGTCCGGAAAATCATTAAGATCTGGATGATCTTCCTGCAATTGCAAGTCATTAATTTACTCAAGAGGCATTTGGAAGAATACTATGGAGCCCTGTGCTAAATCATATTAATGAATGTGTGACTAGAAAAATCATCAATCAGAGAACATCAATGTCTTTGTTGCGATTATAATTTAAACCTCATGTTCACTTGACATCCATTGTTGTTCACTTTCATTCCTGGATGATACAAGTCAACACACTCTCACTCCATAATCGTCCAGGAGCGACGTTTGGTCAGGGTCCCGTGGCGTGCAGTTGTGACGCTCCTAGGCTCCTTCAGCTTCATAAAGGGACGCAAATAGCTTTCAACTGATTGCAATGTATTCCCATCTGCGGCGGGATTTGACGCTCATGGAAGCACGGCATTCGTTTGTGTCGGCTGCCCTTAAAGGCAATGTGAGCGTCCATTCCCATTGGATAACGGAGAATTGTACACCCGGAAGTAAGTATTCCCCTTACTGTCGATTGATTTTACAATGATATCTGCACTACTCATCGACTAAAAAACACCAGATTATCCTTGTTAATTACACAACATTGATTGGTTTAAATTGTGTGCAATGCTTTTGTATNGTGTGTGTGTGTGTGTGTGTGTGTGTGTGTGTGTGTGTGTGTGTGTGTGTGTGTGTGTGTGTGTGTGTGTGTGTGTTGGAATAAGAACAGATGTCTCTTATTTCAGAGATTAGCTGTTGAATCAACTGCTTTCTCAGCTGATGAAAAGCTTTAAAATTAGTTTTTTCTCCGACATCACATTGCTGTATAATGAGTGAACACATGCATCCTTTATAACTGAATCTATGTGTTGCGAGTTGGACTGAAATAAGCTTGACTCAACTTGTTCCTGAAGGTTTAATTGTGCTTTGACTGCTTTATTACCTCCTGAGCTCCAGGTACTTGGCTCCCCTTAATTCTCTCAAGTGGTGTGTTGACAGTGAAAACAAGTCCGGGGAACAAACGCCGGGGGGGGATCGAGGATCTGATTGCACCGCCTCGAGCCCCCTGCTATACGAAGAGCGTTTGGAGGGAAAGATGGCCGCTCATTGTGTGCCTTGGCAGTCTTGCCAACGTGCAAGTGCGCCTGAGGTTTCTTTAAATATGCGTGCAGGAATGCCGCCGCAGTCGGAGCATTTTCACTTTTACGAGGAAGCGTGGTTAGATTTTCCTCCAAATTAGATTGCATAGGAGGGAGAAGCGGAGATTGGACTTGTGCCAGCGTGAAAGTAGTAATACTTCAGACATGTTTTATAATTAAATAGAAACTTAAATGCTAGCATGCATTTAACTGGCTTTTGGGGACTTTATTTGAAAGGATAATCCTGGTCATATGTGCTTTATTTATTGTAACTGTCTAATGAAAACAACAACATCAATAGTAACATTTATCCAGAGCAGCACTTGAATGTTTAGTTACTGAGGTCCTGTACTTAAATACACATTTGAGGTATTTTTACTATATTTGTATACATTAATATTTCCTTTTTACATTATATTTCTGCTCTGCTTTATCTTAGAGGTAATATTTGTACTTTTTACTCCATTACATTTATTTTCAGCTTTGTTCTCCTTTTCTGATTGTGACACCAGAAGCCACATAAATCAGGGTCCTTAACAACAGCTGTGAATTCACATTTACCATAATCAATCACAAACGAGGAAGTCGACAAATATCTTCAGTCTGTATACTTCCACACAGTTTATGAGACTGGCTTTCATCAATGATTAACAAATCTCCACACTCTGATTTTCCCCAGACACATTCAAACACAAAGTTGACGTTTCAAGAGGGTTAGACAGACAGTGTAGGGAAGTTTAAAGTTTGGGGACACATGGGATCTGTCGACAGTAATCAAATGTATAGATGTCTTTGAGAGCTGTCTTTTTCTGTTTGTAATGATATTTGTGTGATATACATTTCTCAAAGAGAGACAGTTTAACATTTGAGGAGGTCTACTAATATTGCTGTCCAACAGAAGCTTCTCCATTTGATTTTGGGGATTATTATTTTTGATTATTTGTAGGAAAGTAGTCTAAAGCAGTGATACTCCACTTTGCAGCCTGTTGTCCAAATATGTCGGTTGCAACACAGTCTCACGGCATTTCGTGTTATAGTCACAAATTGAATCTATTGATTCGTGTTCACCAACACGATTTCTCAATTTTTTTCGTGTCACACAGAACGATTTTAAAAGCAATGTAAATAATAACAAATTAGAAGGAAAAGCAGATAAAAAAATATATAGATTTCAGTATTCTGACACAGAACGATTTTAGAAGCAATGTATTTCTATTGGTAGTATGTTTCGTGCCTGCACCAAATAATAACAAATTAGATGGAAAAAAAGCAACCCGGTATCAAGGCAAGACGTGAACATGTGACGATTTACCACGCTGGGAGACGTGAAGATGTCACGATTTCGTCCCTTCAAACGTGACAGTTACACGGTATTGTTAACATGGCCCAACCAGTGGAGAAATACCTGTAAATGCCAAGCAAATGCTACCCTGACAGCTGGTTGTTATTGTAAGTATTAATATAATAATGATTTATTTTGTAATAGCTGGTCGACACCTCTTTTAGCAGAAATAAAAAGGCTGCATTAATGTATTAAATCGATGTTAATCCATGTGTGTGTTTGTGGAATTAACGGACGTGACGTTGTGCGATTGCGTTGCCAGGCAACAGCTTCGGTTCATGTTAATTTACAAACTCTTCAACTAGAACCGTAGTTATATTTAAAAACATTGTAGAAGGCCTCACAAAATACTTTAATGTACATTTAAATGTGAAAATACTAAAATACACCCGTCATAAGCAATACCGGAAAAAGACGTAGGCAAGATCCTCAGCTCGCTGATTGGATGGTTTAGCCGCAATGCAAGCTGGGAAATGGGGTTTATGCGATGTGAAATCCGAAAAAAATTAAATAATACTTTATTCCGAGTGTGCTTGCTTTTCTCTTTGAAAGTCATCACATAACGGC
>NW_011336470.1:554539-557812 GCF_000735185.1 Notothenia coriiceps | reverse complement strand
TATAGCATTATTTTTTGGTAAACTGTTTGAATCCCACTTGCTGGGTCCGGAAATCATTAAGATCTGATGATCTTCCTGCCAATTGCAAGTCATTCATTTACTCAAGAGGCGATTTGGAAGAATACTATGGAGCCCTGTGCTAAATCATATTACATGAATGTGTGACTAGAAATCATCAATCAGAGAACATCAATGTCTTTGTTGCGATTATTAATTAAACCTCATTCTCACTTGAATCCATTGTTGTTTCACTTTCAGTTCCTGGATGATACAAGGTCAACACCACTCTCACTCCATAATCGTCCAGGAGCGACGTTTGGTCAGGTCCGTGGCGTGCAGGTTGTGGACGCTATAGGCTCCTTCAGCTTCATAAAGGGGACGCAAATAGCTTTCAACTTATTGCAATGTATTCCCATCTGCGGCGGGATTTGACGCTCATGGAGCCGGCATTTCGTTTGTGGTCGGCTGCCCTTAAAGCAATGTGAGCGTCCATTCCCATTGGATAACGGAGAAATTGACACCCGGGAAGTAAAGTATTCCCCTTAACTGTCGATTGATTTTAACAATGATATCATGCTACTACTCATCGACTAAAAAACACCAGATTATCCTTGTTAATTACACAACATTGATTGGTTTAAATTGTGTGCAATGCTTTTGTATTTTTCCCCTTCGATTCGGAGAAACAAATATTTTTTCAGTACACTACACGACCCAGAATCCCCAGCTATCAGGATTTGCGTCCCTTTATGAAGCTGAAGGAGCCTAGGAGCGTCACAACTGCACGCCACGGGACCCTGACCAAACGTCGCTCCTGGACGATTATGGAGTGAGAGTGTATTGTACAAGTGGCTGACTTGATTACTGTAGGGCTGCATCTAACAAATAAGTTTTATTTTAAATTTGGGAGGTCAAATGTCAGAAAGTAATGAACCGTCTCAATGTGCCTAAGGTGACTTGCTCAGATATTTAAATATACAAAACTATTCTTTTAATTTGTAAAATACTGTTCTATAACAAAAACAATGTATGGGTTTGTTGTTACTGTGTCTTATTTTGGCTTCTGGAGTCCTAAACAGACGAAAGAATTGCATTACTTTACTCCCACTTGCTTTTGGATTCAAGAACCAAAACAAAGCTGCGTTGGCTGAGTCCCCTGATCATCTCGCTCCATTTAGTGGTTAACATTCATGTATTATCCTCTTCAGATTCCTTTTTGCCTCAATTCAACTGACTCCTGTGATACCCTTGTTGTTGACAACCGAAATGGGTGAATACTAATTGTATTGTATTGTCTCATTGTCTCTCTCCGCATTTCTTCCTCCCAGTGCACTCCCATCATCGGCCATGGATTTGTGTTGGACAAGTACAAGTGCCAGTGCAGGAGAGGATTCTACCATCCAAGCAGAGTGGCGCTCAATGGCTTCAAAAGTAGGTTACAAATCCCTTTGTGATATAAAAAAATACAAACTGCAGCGAACTGTCAGATCAAAACTTCGCATATTTCAAAAGTAAAGCTTTTGAGATTTAGGAGAAGAAAATAAAACACATATTTTTTCAGCTGAGAGCCACACATCTTGTTTGATAATCTTATTTTCTCTTTGTATGGGTATCCTGGGGCCTGTGAGGTTATGAAGCTTCAAATTTCAGTCAAAGGATTTTGACAGCTCTTATTGTGGAAATGTCTACTATGTATTTTGTCTGCGTTCGAGTGGGAGCCACAGGTGGATTCTTAAAAACAAACCTGTTGGATAATAAGATGTCGCTACCAACCCGGTATAGAATAGAATAGAATTGGGAGGGATGAAACGCTCTTTTAATGGTCACACATGCAGAGCACACAGCACACACAGTGAAATGTGACCTCTGCACCCATCCTAGTACCAGGAGTCTAGTACTAGGAGCAGTGGGCAGCTAGTGGGCAGCTAGTGTACAGCGCCCGGGAAGCAATGGGAGTGAGGGGGGAAGGGGGGTGTCCGGTGCCTTGCTCAAGGGCACCACGGCAGGGCAGGAGGTGAACTGGGACCTCTCCAAGTAGCAGTCCACACTCCATATTTCCTAGGTCTAGTCGGGGACCGGCGACCCTACAGCTCCCAGTCCAAGCCCCTACTGACTGAGCCACTGCCGGACATCATGGCAAGACGTGAACATGTGACGATTTACCATGCTGGGAGACGTGAAGATGTCACGATTTCGTCCCTTCGAACGTGACACTTACACGGTATTGTTAACATGGCCCAACCAGTGGAGAAATACCCGGAAATGCCAAGCAAATGCTGTACCACGACGGGCGGTTGTTATTGTCAATATTAATATAATAATGATGTATTTTTTAATAATCACACTCGATTTCGCTGATTTTCTTGTTGCCCCAGCTAGTCGACACCTCTTTTAGCAGAAACAAAGGCTACATTAATGTATTAAATCAATGTTAATCCATGTGTGCGGTTGTGGAATTAACGGACGCGACGTTATATGATTGCGTTGCCAGGCAACAACTTGGGTTCATGTTAATTTACAAACTCTTCAACTAGAACCGTAGTTATATTTAAAAACATTTTAGAAGGCCTCACGAAATACTTTAATGTAAATTAAAATGTAAATGTGAAGGAATGTGTGTATACCAAAATACATCCGTCATAAACAATACCGGAAACAGACGTAGGCAAGATCCTCAGCTCGGTAATTGAATGGTTTAGCCGCAATGCACGTTGGGATATGGTTTCTATGCGATGTGAAATCCGAAAACATTTAAAAAACATAAAATAAAAAATAATGATACTTTATTCCGAGTGTGCTTGCTTTTCTCTTTGAAAGTAATCACATAACGGCATTGTAATACACGGTTCGGCTGCATTAAATATTACATATCTGCCGTAGTTCTCTATTTATAGAGCCCTGATGAGAAGACTTCTAGACAAACAGGAAGAACTGCCGCCAACACTGAAAACGTGACGTGGATCATAAATATATCAGCAATTAAACAAAATCTTACATTTCTTTTCACACAATACGTCTCCTCGCAGTATCAACACTAATTCGGCTGACTTTTATATTTGATCCAATTGGTAGATAGGCTGTATTTACACCATAAAGGTGCAGAGCTGATAGAAAGGGACACCTGGTGGTTAAAGCACGTTATTGAATTGTATAATTGTATTATTAGATATTAATAGGAGGATGTGCAAAACAGACAAACTAATAAGGCTTAATTTAAACATTAAAGAGTACTTTAGCTTAAGGTCTTCGTTTGAATAAGAAAAAAGCTTTGGG
>NW_011336470.1:553713-554258 GCF_000735185.1 Notothenia coriiceps | reverse complement strand
AGCCCTGATGAGAAGACTTCTAGACAAACAGGAAGAACTGCCGCCAACACTGAAAACGTGACGTGGATCATAAATATATCAGCAATTAAACAAAATCTTACATTTCTTTTCACACAATACGTCTCCTCGCAGTATCAACACTAATTCGGCTGACTTTTATATTTGATCCAATTGGTAGATTGGCTGTATTTACACCATAACGGTGCTGATAGAAAGGGACACCTAGTGGTTAAAGCACGTTATTCAATTTTATTATTTTTATTACTAGATATTAATAGGATCCCTATAAAGTATATTCATTACTTGTTATTCTCTACTAATAGTTAATTAAAGACTGTANAAGGGACACCTAGTGGTTAAAGCACGTTATTGAATGTTATTATTTTTATTATTAGACATTAATAGGAGGATTTGCAAAACAGACAAACTAATAAGGCTTTATGTAAACATTAAAGAACACTTTAGGTTTTGAATTAAAAAAAAAGCTTTGGGGGTATTTACAGATAAATATTAAGCCTGACAAAGTACTTAACGTCTAATATATT
>NW_011336470.1:551611-553673 GCF_000735185.1 Notothenia coriiceps | reverse complement strand
GGCTTTGCCACTGTGAAGTTGTTTGACGACCTCAGTGACCTCCCCCCGGGAGATTGGTGTCGATCCCCCGTCATACTCCAGCTCTGCCTCTAACATAGAGATAGAAATAGATAGATAACATACATCTTATAAGAGTATAATACATATGTATAATATCAGTTAAAATAAGTGCTTAAACATACAGTAGTTAGCATTGCAGGAAAGCAATATATTAGTACTTTGTCAGGCTTAATATTTATACCCCCAAAGCTTTTTTCTTATTCAAAATAAGACCTTAACCTAAAGTATTCTTTAATGTTTAAATAAAGCCTTATTAGTTCGTCTGTCTGTGTCTCCTATTAATATCTAATAATAAAAATAATACATTTCAATAACGTGCTTTAACCACNAGGTGTCCCTTTCTATCAGCTGTGCACCGTTATGGTGTAAATATACCAATATACTGATTGGATCAAATATAAAAGTCAGCCGAATTAGTTTTGATACTGAAAGNGTTTTCGGATTTCACATCAACAGGAAGTCCGGTTAACTATAATGTCCGTGCGCAACAATACCCCAACCCATAGATCCGCGGGTGAATAATAATCACCACATTACACACATCCCTTCACATTTAAATTTAAATTTACATTAATGTATTTCGTGAGGCCTTCTAAAATGTTTTTAAATATAATTAGGGTTGTAGTTGAAGAGTTTGTAAATTATTGCGTTGCGCAATCGCACAATGGCACGTCCATTAATTCCACAACCACACACATGGATTAACATCGATTTAATTAATGTAGCCTTTGTTTCTGCTAAAAGAGGTGTCGACCAGCTGGGGCAACAAGAAAATCGCCGAAATCGAGTGTGACTATTAAAAAATAAATAATTATTATATTAATATTGACAATAACAACCGACCGTCGGGGGAGCATTTGCCGGGGAGCGTTCTCATGGCGTCTATTATCAACGCTATGGGAGGTCTATGAAGGTCTATGGGACGCCCTGCCCGTTGAAAACTGACTTCCAAGGGGTACCCTGTACGTAATAGAGTGACGGGGAGGGGTCCTGACCGTCCGTCGACATGTGTCGATATGTGACGGACGTGATAGGAGCTTGGCAAGGCACTGGTGACACCTCACATGCAGCGAAGACAACACCTGCCCAGGAACCCAGCCTCTGTTGCTATATTGAGGAAGATGGTGGCAACTCCTGCTGCTACACCTGCACGGCCAACACAACCACGCAACAAGTCCTTCAACTCATACGACCAAATATGCCAATTGTTCAGGCCCAATTATTACGACCAAATATGTTGTTTGTAAAAGCGCTTAATACGTCCTATAATTACGTTTTAAAGTTTTCGCCCTCTAGTGCTCCCGTTGAAAGCAAACGTTACAGATGGCCGTTTATTCACAAATAACCCTCTCTGTAAAATCCTAAATTGTAGGATAGTTTGGCCATTAAAACGCTTTTTGAAATTAGATTTCTAGCGAGAATTGTATATTGTACTTTTAGAATCCACGTCCAGTCGATATGTAGGATATANTCTGTGTCTCCTATTAATATCTAATAATAAAAATAATACATTTCAATAACGTGCTTTAACCACCAGGTGTCCCTTTCTATCAGCTGTGCACCGTTATGTGATGAGCTTCAAAGAGAAAAGCAAGCAAACTCGGAATAAAGTATTATTATTATTATTTTAACGTTTTCGGATTTCACATCAACAGGAAGTCCGGTTAACTATAATGTCCGTGCGCAACAATACCCCAACCCATAGATCCGCGGGTGAATAATAATCACCACATTACACACATCCCTTCACATTTGAATTTAAATTTACATTAAAGTATTTCGTGAGGCCTTCTAAAATGTTTTTAAATATGATTGGGTTGTAGTTGAAGAGTTTGTAAATGATTGCGTTGCGCAATCGCACAACGGCACGTCCATTAATTCCACAACCACACACATGGATTAACATCGATTTAATACATTAATGTAGCCTTTGTTCCTGCTAAAAGAGGTGTCGACCAGCTGGGGCAACAAAAATCGGCAAAATCGAGTGTGACTATTACAA
>NW_011336470.1:517993-551550 GCF_000735185.1 Notothenia coriiceps | reverse complement strand
CTCGTGTGTCCTTGGCGAGTCTCAGGTGTGTGTGTGTGCCAGAGGACATTTCTTTATGGATTTTTTGTCAAAGCACTTAAGATATTCATTGCTATCGGGATATTAAGAGCATTCCATGGAATATAACAACAATCGAATCTCGAGCCGGTTTCTCAAACTCACCTACCCCACCTTTAACCCTTAGATGCCCGAGTGACTGGACCCTACACTCTTCCATAGGTGGGTCAAAAAGGACCCGTATTAGAATAATATGTGTTTTATGCCATTTTTTTCATTTTGGTTAAGAAAAATTACTTGTATAAAATTTAGTATTCTACAATTTCTTCAAATCTAAATCAAAAATTTGAATGGCATGATATCTAAAACATGTTTTTTGAGGAATAGCTGGAATATGAAATGATAACAAAATGTAATTACAAAGATACAAAGAAAACCACCTCACTGGGTCCAAAAATACCCGCTTATGCATCTAAGGGTTAAGGAGCAATGAGCATGTGACTGGATGAAATAGATTTGTGATGAACCGCACAAGCTATGTATGATTTTGTAATTATATGTTTTTATTTAGTTTTTCTGTTGCTAAACGTTGCCCCCATTAACTTAATTTCATTCAAACTTCTCTCAGTTTTTGGTGATTTAGTTTATATGGCATGTGGCAAAAACAAAGTTCTCTTCCAGATTTCAGTAACACATGAGGACATTGGGAGAAAGTAAAGCTTAAAAACGACAAGATATTACCTTTTTTGAGCTTTTTCTCAATATGAGGCTGCTTATCTTTTAAACATAAAACAGCACATGGGACTTCTCGTTAAAGACTAAACAGAGAGAGAGGAAGCAGTCTTTTGCAACAGACGTCTTCATCCTTCAGACGAGGGAGAGGAGGACAGGAAACAGGAGGGAAACATGGAGCCGGAGTTAAGATGAAGACAGGAATCAGCGGAGCGTGACGAATATCTTCATCCTGTCGAGAAGAGGGAGGGAAAAGCTGAGAGAGGGGAGGTAAACAAGATGGACAGAAAGAGAGTGAAACAGAGGAGACAGAAACTTCTCAAGAAGGGAACAATTGCTGGGAGGTGTCAGTCAGAGGAGGTGAATGAGAAATGGAGGAGGGGGGGAGAGGAGGAGGGGGAGAAAATGAGGGAAACAGCAAGAGGAAGCAGGATCCAATCAAACTCTGTCAAGGTCAGTTTGCAGTGAAAGGGCCTCTCCACCTGGCTACTCTTTCACTGAGAGCATGCATGCAGTCGTGGGGCCTCACCGCAATGCATGCTGGGAGGGGCCCTTCCACTCTAAATACAAACGTATAGTTCTTTATTATTATGTAAATTCAGAGGAGGGAATCATATCATGTGAGTTATCAGGATATATACGCAAAGGATGGAGGATTTGTTTAGTTAATTATAATGTACCGTTATAGTTCCGTCATATCACCCTGTTGGGGTAGCGATCTCACTCTGCATGACCCTAATGTCATAACACTCCTATACTTTAACTGAGACTGAATGCACTGACCTTTTTATCAAAAACTGAAACAAATGTAGGTTAAAATGTGGGGTTTATGGCAAGAATACACTTCCTGTTTACATCATTGGTGTGTGAGTGATTTTCTATTGGAGTTGGAACTGCGATAAAAGTACGGAACTACTTTAATTAATTGAAAATAACCTTTCTTTATCAACATTGTTGGTTCAGTGTGTGTGTGTGTGTGTGTGTGTGTGTGTGTGTGTGCTAACTAAGTGGCTTAACATGGGGCAGAGTATGACAGACTTGTTTTCAGGCGGCTACCATGGTAAATACTGTAAACACTTGCGGCCCTTCTGTGTGTGTGTGTGTGTGTGTGTGTGTGTGTGTGTGTGTGTGTGTGTGTGTGTGTGTGTGTGTGTGACTCAACTAAAGTGGCTTCAACAAACTATGGGGTTAAGTTACACGTGTCTGTGTTTCAGAATAAAGTTCTTATGTGTGTGCATATCAAATGTGTTATTCAGTTATACAACCTTTTGACCTTTTTTAACTATAAATGATGTTTATCTTACCTAAGAGTTTTTAAAAGAATGATATTAAACCATGATCATTCATTTAAGTTCTTAAAGGTTTACGCTAATTTCTTCTTTTCTTTGTAGCAGTGCATGCTGAGCTTTCTGGTCGAACAAGGGTGTTTTTGTTGTTGCAGTCACAATAAGCCGATGTGGTTAATGTGCTAATGGGCTGAAATATAAAATCTAAACATCCATGCGTGCGTCTCCCTGGATATTTGGCACGGTGGCTCGATGCCAACCACGATCGCCTGCTGGCAGCCTGAATGCAGCCGGCCTGCCTCTGCCTGAGAGCCATTTCACAGGTAATTAATGGACATAATGACTGCAATTCGAGGGGGGAAAGGAGAGCGAGCGTTTGCTATTAAATGCACGTATAGTGATCCACACAAAAGGCTATTAAGCAGGAAAGGTTTTTCTGATTATTTCTCTACTTAACAGTAAGTGAAGTAGTGTTAACAGCTCTTAAAATGCGGAGAAATTAAGAGCAGACAATATAATCACCTCTAAAAACGTGTGTCTTTATTTAAAATATGTCCTTAACTTAACACTCCGAAACACTGCAGTGCTTCTATTACAGATAAAGGTTAGAGAAGACACACACACACACACACACACACACACACACACACACACACACACACACACACACACCCCACCCACACACACACACATACACACACACACACACACACACGCCTGTCTGAAGGTTTTCTTTGGCTGGATCTGCGTCACGGCGCTGCCACACACGCCTGGAATCACTTATGTCGCCACACATCCATAAACCAACACAGGAAAGACGTGTGGCACCACGAAACTACACGGTTCACCTCGCAGGCCAAGAGCTCAAAGTGCTTCCATACTAAACTTTGTGTTTTTAATGTGTCTGATTACGCTGCTCGTGGTTTGGAGATACCAGTATTTCATGTACAGACTGAGTGTGTAATGTAAGGCAGTTTGTAGAGAGAGTTAAGTGAGAGCCTCGAAGTCTTAGATTAGCACTTAAGCTAAGTTAGTTTATTGCCATCTGTGGTAGGCCTTGTTTCTTTAAAGGGGTCCTATTGTGCTCGTTTTCAGGTTCATATCAGTATCTAGTGTCTCTACTTTAAAGAGTCCTCTCCTGCTGATGTTCAGGTGTATATCAGTATATAGTGTCTCTACTTTAAAGAGTCCTCTCCTGCTGATGTTCAGGTGTATATCAGTATGTAGTGTCTCTACTTTAAAGAGTCCTCTCCTGCTGATGTTCAGGTGTATATCAGTATGTAGTGTCTCTACTTTAAAGAGTTCATTCAGTGTCTCTACTGGGACATGTCTCCATGCTTTAATGTTCAAAAAGCTCTTTATTTCTCTCATACTGCCTGTGCTGCAGCATCTCTTTTCACCCTCTGTCTGAAACCAGAGCCCAGTCTGCTCTGATTGGTTAGCTGGCCGGCTCTGTTGGGATTGGTCAACCAGTTACAGAAGTCCCGCCCCTTAGCCTATCACGTACAATGTCTTGCAGCGCTAGCCAATAGAAGCACAGGTGTTACATTGTGAGGTTCAGGAAAGGAAGCATGGGGTTAGGAAATAATGAATTGTGAAGGACACAAATTGTTTCTTGGATGACAATCGGACCACATATCCTAAACATCCTGAGCCTTTCTTTCATTGAAAGGATGCCTGATGCTTCTTCTTTTCTAAAACACTTGTTTTCAAAATGTTTGTTTTTAGAAGTCAAGAAAGACGAGAGCTGTAAGTGAGTGAGAGCTCTGTTTGCCCGGACAAAAAGCTCCTCTGTTGTTCTCCCAGAGGACCAATCAGCCGCACTGCAGCTGTGTGTCTGTACACACTGATGACAGCACGTCAGTTACACACACACACACACTCATTGAAACCTACCTTCACCTACCTATGGACTACAATGTGGCACACACACTGGCAAACTCCTGCACACTGACCTCTGACCTCTGTGACCTGAGAGGTCTCCCATGAGAGCTCAGCTGCAGCTCTGACCACCTGCCCACTATTACTGGCCTGAAACACACACACACACACACACACACACACACACACACACACACACACACACACACACACACACACACAAAGGAATGAGAGCAGTGGAAGTAAGAGAGAAATCCAGTAAGTTTGTGGAGGGAAATGTTTATGTCAGTATCTGTGTTTTCATTCAATTGTCATAATACATTACATTTACCTAGACATTTTTATAGTCGCTTTACAAGGCAAATAAAGAAACTAACAACACTATAAATGCATGGTTGCAAGAAAAATGAAGGCTTATTCAATACATGAATCAAAGCAGTGATTCTGTAGAACAACAAAAAAACACAAGCGGGAAATATTTCACAGACAACTCAAGTTGAAAAAATTAGAACACAAAAAAAGGGGTTAGAACTTGGGTTAGGTGGATAAGTGGCAAATAAACCATCCCTGCGTCCTCTCCCCTAACAGCAGTCTTTCAAAAGGTTGAAAACTGGGACATGGTTTTGAACATACAGTATTATTAAGGTCATGCGAATCAGAGCTTCATCAAAAGTTGGCGGTATAGGTAGTGCTCTTCACACGGCTTTTAATCGCAAGAAAATAGTAGTAGTAGAAGCTGCCACCAGAAACATGTCGCTTAAGTCATCTCACCTTTCTTTTTTAAAAGGGAAAGTTTTAATTGTTTCTTCATGTCAACAACCATTGGCAATACTTTATCTGGATAAAGTAATGGAATTGTAATGCACGAGGATATCTAGTAAAAAGTCCACAGCCCAGAAATCTTATCAGTTGTGTGAGTTACATGTTTGCTCTTTCCAAAATACATAAACAGTTTTCGACAAAGGTTATAAACACCGCAAGCGATTGTTAAAAAAAATTACGGATTTGAGAACGTTTTTAAAACAATTTTCTGCAGCATTTCAAAGCAAAATCAGAGCAACTATATCACCATAGACCACAATCTAATTTTGTTTTTGTAGCTCTCTTGTACTGAACACAAACTCTAAGAGGTGTTAACCTTACATAATTACCCTTTAGTGAACTTTAAAAGGGCAGATTTTACTGTCTTTGCAGCCGTCAAAGGAAGAATGATGTGTTGGCTCGGAGGTGATTTTAACTCAGAGCACCCTTGGGTGACAGGTGTGTGAGCAGTGTCACCTGAGGGAGGCAGATCAGGTGAGGCGGGGTGAGGAGAGGTTAGATAAGTGGAGGTCAGAGGAGGAAACCTTTGCTCTGGGAGCCGCATTTTCAACATACCCAAAGACAACTAAACTGTTTTGGTAAGTGGTGAACTGTACAAAGAAATACATGTCTATTGGCTATACATGGAGTATATCAGCTATAATGCAAGTATAGCTTATATTCCTTCAAACTAGTGGTTAGAGATTATAAAATCATACATTTGAGCCTAAAGATATGACTTCTGATCCTCTATGCACGACTCGATAACAGAAATATCTGAGACTTGGTAAAAGGGTTGAAATGAGGAGGGTTTCAGGAGGTTGGAGGGGTCAGTTTTTAGTCGATGAGCTGAAGAATGTAATCTCCCGTCACAATGACACCTAATTACCCAGCATTCACATCTCTGAGGCCAGAGCTAAGTACACCTGTAATTTAAGTGTTAAGGTGAGGGCTATACCTTTCTGTGTGTGTGTGTGTGTGTGTGTGTGTGTGTGTGTGTGTGTGTGTGTGTGTGTGTGTGTGTGTGTGGGGGGGGACAGGGACTCCCCTGTTGGATGTGATTAGGAAACCAAAGAAGAAAGAGAGAAGAGGCGAGGGAAAACAGTGGCTGTCAATGATATCCATCTTCATGTAAACAGCTGGGTGTGTAAGTGCGCATGTGTGTGTGTGTGTGTGTGTGTGTGTGTGTGTGTGTGTGTGTAGGAGTAACTTTTACACTACAAGTAAAAGTCCTGAAATACGTATCGATTTATAACGATCACATTTTCCAGCAGATCCGAGAGGGTTTTGAAAAGTGTTTTCAGCTTAAGAAGTATAGGATCATTTTCTCAATACGTCAAGGAAAAATTCCTCCTCCAGTTCATAACATACATTTCAAGTCAACACATCTGTCACGGTTTGTGAAACAAGCAGGACCCAAATGCAGATATAAACTGAAAATTCCTTTATTTCAAGGCTATGATATGTACAATGACAAACAGAACACTCACCGCAGAACTAGTCAGGGAACAAGACGAACCGACCAAGACAGACAGAAAACCCAGAACTTAAATACACACAAGACTAATCACACAACAAGACACAGGTGAGGAGGGAGGAGAAAACACAGGGGCCCAGGTGAACATAACCAGACAATTAGACACACCAGGGAAACTAATGACAAGAGGAAAACACAGGGAAAAGGACCAGACAATAACCCAAAGGAAAACATGACAAAAACACCCAAACCTACAAAACTATAAACGTGACATAACATGAGAATCGTGACAACATCTGGAGATATATGGTTTCCACGGGACAAGAAGGGGAACTTCTGCTAATGCAGAGCAACTAAAGCTGTCAGACAAATGTAGTATTATTAAAATAATCATATTTGTCTCTGAAACATATCGGAGTACAAATATAATAGCAAACTTCTACCTTGTATTTGTAGTAGTTGAGTATATACTGTGTTGTAACTGTACACCAATCAAATACATAATTTTTTCACAGTTATTGTGTTGAAATAAGTTATTTTCACATCAAATAATGTGAAGGAAAAATTCCCCAAGAGTTAAATCAATAAATTAACCAGCACTATTGACACAATCTTCATTTCATTTAATCGTTTATTTGAAGAGGGACAGTGCACATTGATGAATATTTAAAACAAATAATGCTTTAAAACGGAAACATGCCGGATTTTAGCTTTTAGCTAATTTCCATCCGTATTTCCTCAAATACAACATTTAAGAACATGACATTTATATACATAGCAAAAATAAATAAAGCACATACTTTTAAAAGACTTAAAATTGTCAAAACTCAAGAAATTGTGTTTTTCAAGGATGGTACAGTGGTGGTATGAATTTGGCTTTTTGTCAAACACCTTGATAGCTCTCTTGTACAGCTGTTCCATGGGTTTCAGGTTTGTGGCACAAGCAAGCAACCAGTTTGTCAAACAGTATTCAATATGGGATAGAATCATACATTCATGTAGCAAAGTATTCAAGTAATCTGATGACTTTGCTGTAAGTAAGACGGTATTTAACAGCTGTTACCTCAGACCGAGCCAGGTGTGATTTCCCGACCCTCACCCCCCCATTACACCAACGTAATGGATCATTCCCTTTTCCCACAAACTGAACCCTGCCGTCATTACTGTGCCCAATGTGTATTATAGATGTAAACATATGAGCATTAACCACACAACAAGATGTATATCCAATACCAACATGTGTCTACCAACAAAGTCTGCTTCCAATATTAACTCTGCTGTTGTTGTTGTTGTTGTTGTTTGACATTAAACATACTCTACAAAATATATGATCTCTACTATTTATTGGACTTCTGTTACACTGTGATTGCTTTCTAACTCTCATTACTTATCAAACACTTTTTTATATGCATCTGTTTCTGTCTGGTCTGATTCTTCTGCTGTGGTGAGGATAATTTCTCTCCTGAAGAATCAATAGAGTTTAATCTTATCTGAAGTTAATTGAAAAGCTTGAATCAAAGTTTTTGTATCTGGTTTATGTGGGTGTTTGCTGGAAAACTGAATTTCAGAAAGCAGAGCATTTTTCAACACATGATCAAAAATAAATGATGTTATCTTTTTTTAAAACAGGATGTTAATACTGAATTACTTGCATAGAAATCAGAAGAACTTAAAGGGGACCTATCATGAAAAATGCACTTTGTGATGTCTTTTATACATAAATATGTGTCCCCGGTGCGTCGGGGAACTCACGCGCGTGAAAATAAACCGAGGTGTTTTGGACGTCTTTGTTTACATTAGCAAGCCTCGCTAACACTCAGAGCTAACCTGTATTGAAAGGCACATGTGTTTAAAAAGCAGGAAATAAAAAAGGAACTCACCCTGTGATAAACACGCAAGAGAAAAAGCATTTGAGCTCCATACTATTTCAGTAATAATCCTTGACGTGGTTTAAACAGGATGGCGTTTTATCACAGCAGAATTTAACGTTATCTCCGGTAGAATTCTGATCAGGCCTCCTCTTTTTTTTTCAAGCTAAGGACCCAAAATCTGCGTTTCTCTAACAGGGCTCAAAAGAGGGGAGTGAGCTACAATGGGTGATCTGTTTGGTATTTAAAAAAAAAAACTTCACAGACATGTTTTGTATAGGTATGGCCCTACAATATATGTTTCAAATATAGCATGATAGGTCCACTTTAAATTAATGCTTTTACCCCATTTGTTCCTCTTAAGTATTTCAACCTCATCCCGACTTATTTGAGATCTTTACAAACTCTGTGATCTTTGCTACATTTCAAAATAAAGTCCTGTGGATTTAAAACAAAGTTTGGCTGCACAGCATGTGTTTGTAGTGACAGGACCACCAGTACGTCAGATGATATGTTTTAATCGCAGGTCTCTTGCTGTGGGACCCTCCTCCCCGCCCTCTCGGTTCCTCTCCCCTCCCTCCCTCCCCTCCTCTCCCTCTGGGCTCTGTCTCTCTTTCAGCTCAGTGTTTTGGCAGCAGCGCTCCCCTGCATCACAAAGCCCGTTCTCTCAGTTCGTCTCATTGTGTTGCGAACACGACGCAGGTAATGATTAACACAAACACACAACAATGGGATCTGCAGCTCCAGCCTGTGTGGGAGTCGATGGCCTCAAGACGGTCTGACTGACCTCGAGCCACACCATGCCACGAAGACTGCATCTCTCCATCTTTTGGTTGACCTTTTTACTTCACCATGTTGTTCACCACGAGTGTTTCAATGCATTCTTGCTGCAGAGACTTGTGGCGCAACGACACGTCAGTGGGACACCTAAACATCTGAAACCCTACTATTTAAACTGTCTGATGAGACCAGAAATCCATGAAAAGCATCATGATGTTTGGTCTGATTTGCCATATCCAGAGCCACCAGAAGTCAAGAGGCAGCTGGAGTTAAAATAAATGTGTAAATGCGAAGGAAAACAAACCATTTGCACATTTATCTCCACTGCAAACAGTTTCAGTGTTTACTGTCTGAGCTTTCAATCAACAGACCTGATGCTCTGAGTTTGACTGAAAGCTCAGACAGTAAAAAGGTTTGCGATACATTTGCTTTTATTTATTTTCCCTTTAACTTTACAAAATCAATGAAACAGCCTTGCGTATGTCCAGGTATTGAAGTGGTAAATGGGCTTAACTACACAACAGATGCTGACATACATGAAATTGATTTCAACGCATGAGAGGGGAGTACACTTTTGAAATTAAGATAATCCGTTGTTGACATCGCACTGCATGATTTCAGCCTTTTAGTTGTCAATTTCCCTTCACCATGTTGTTAACCTGCATGAGAGACATGTGGTGCATCGACACATTACTAAGCGACCTAATAATCTCTTTGCCAAATATTGAAATAGGCTGTTGTGAACAGAAATCCATGAAACGCTCCATGTTTGGCTGTATTTGCACTTTAAGGCAGCTGGAGACTAATCATTTTGTTAAGGCCAAAGAAAAACATCGCATTTGCACATTTACAAACATTCACTTCACTGTCTGAGCTCTCAGCCAAACAGAACAGATTGAAATGGTCTGAAACCATCCACACATCACTTCACTATGTGGTTCACCTGCATGCGTTTCTATGCATTTTTGTTACAAAGACTTGTTGTACATTAACAGATCATTTAAAGACCTAATATTCTGAATAACTAATATTTAAATACTCTTAAACATCACTCAAGTTCTGACCTACATATAAGTGATTTCACATAAGACATAAGAGGGTAATAAACCTTTACATTAAGATGCTCTGTTGTTGACGTCTTGGAGAGGAGCATTGGCTAAACAGTCTGAGATTTAAATCTAAAAGGAGAACTGATGTTTCTATAATGTGTCCCTGCTGTGAAGCGGACTAATGAGCGACCGGCCACACCTCGCACATTCCTCCTGACCTTTATTCCACCTCACTTTCCCTCCACACACACACACACACACACACACACACACACACACACACACACACACCCACACAACACACACACACACACACACACACACACACACACACACACACAAATGCTCAGGTATGACACACACACATATAACAGTCCACCACGCAGCGCCAGCTCTTATCTGCTTTATGACTTCCACTCTGCCTCGTTTATTTGTGTACTTTGACTTTCGCTGTAAAGCTCAGTCTGACCCGCAGTAGCACTGCAACGTGTCAAAGGTCAAATCTGGAATTTATTTCAACACTTAAATTTCATCTGAATATGCTCGTGCCGCGGCCGCTGCAGGGGTCTGACCCACACATAACAAGTTATTTGGAGTATTTGGGACTTTTTTTTGGATGTTTGCTGAGTTTTTTTAGCTTTAGTCAATCATTTCTCACCCAAAGCAGGTATCATGTAACCAGGTTTGAATCCGGGCCAGGACCTTTGTAGCTTGTGATTGCCCTCTTTCTCTCCCATGCACTTCCTGTCTCTCTTCACAATAAAATTTGTCCTGCAGCGGTAAAAACAATAACAATACTGAAGGATAAACCACTGTGGGCATTTATAGGGACAAAGGTTAGCTAACTGGCAAACGTAAATGGCTTCCAACAAACTCTGGTCAACATATATTATGATATTGTTTGACTAGTATAACGTTGATTAGTTGTTGAGTCTATAAAATGATAGAAAGAAGTGAAAAATGTCTGTTCCAGTTCCTAAAGTCCAATGTGATATCGTTAAATGTCTTGTTGTTTTCAGTTCACAACCCAAAGATAGTGAGTTTGTTGGGATATAAAAAAGAGAACAGTTGGAAATCTCCATATTTAGGAGGATAAAACTGGATTGTCTTTCACGTTTGAATGCAAAAAAAGTTGTTTATTATACTTTTGATCGATTAGTTGAATCGTGCAGCTCTGATCTACAGCAACAGTGTTTGGTGGGTTGAAATATGCTACACACAGACACAATTATCTTCTGAATATAAAAAAACAACATGTTATCCGCTATATAATGAAATATCGACATACATTAATAATACATTTATTTAATAAATCTAAACATTAAAACATTAATTTAATTACATTAAAACCTCAAAAAGACATCGTATTTATTTTAAACTAATAAAAAGATGATGTCTTTGACAGAACATTGCTGATGTAGAAACTCCACACTTGGTGTCCATACAAAGCTAAAAAAAGAATTACTTATCAATCGTTTGTTTTTGCTTCTGTGATGTTAATGGTTTTAGTATTAAACATCTATGTAGGTGAGATACCGACTGAAATGCATTGTCCATTGTTTTCAACTGTTTTGATACATTTCCAGCAGACTAAAGTGAATTGGGGAAACTAAAGTAGAAGTTAATGAGTTAGTGATGTTCACATTCTTATCACTTTATTGTCTATATCAGGTGTTTTCTCTTTATTACCTGAATACTGATCTCATGCTAGATTTCTGCATCATTCAAATAAAACGTACTCCTGTCATTCCCCATTATAACTTGTTTTTAGGTTTTTACAGTCTATGGTTTTTACCCATGGGTCTTGCTTTAACATAAGGCTCAGTGTGTTATAAGCTGATAAAAACAGGGCTGATCTTGATTCTCTGCTGCAGCTAATGGGATTACTCCTCCTGCTCTTTCTACTGATGCAATTAAAAACACGCAGGCAATTCACAGCATTCACTCACTAAAGCAACTTAATTGAATGCATCTTCTAAGAGACGCCTTAATGTTCTGTTTGCATAAAGGACAATAAACCCGCAATAAATTATGAGACCAGAACAGAAGTGATGTATGTGGTTCATTTGGCACGCGTTCAGTGACTGGATAGGGACGATTTAAAAAAAAGTTTAGTTTGCTCAAAAAATAATACGGTAAAGGTTCTAATTCAAGAAACGTTAGCACACTGTGAGAGGAGGCTAAGGGGTTTATTCGCCAGCTCTTTGGAGGGATGGGGGCTGTTTTTCAGTCAAGGGGGTAACAGAAGCGCCCCCCTCCCCTCTCTCTCTCTCTCTCTCTCTCTCTCTCTCTCCCCCCTCCTCCTCCCCTGGCCGCTCTCAGACCATTGTTATTGTGACTGCCGTCCAGAGAGCACAGTGCTGTAGGAGGGCTCTCTCTCTCTCTCTCTGTACAAGTGAAGCGGACGGGGGCTCAGCTCCGCATTTGAAACCTCGCATCTGACCGGGATACACTCACCCAGGAGAGGAGAGTTTAGCAGGAGCGCTGCGTAAAAGACGCGCGTAAAGAATTAACCAAGAGGCGACTGTGAACTACGGGGGCACGTTTTGATCACCCTCTATCAATCTCTCGATCACCCTCTATCAATCTCTCGCCATCTCTTGGATCTTTTCCAACATTTTCACAGCGAAAAGAGGACTTTTTTGTACCCGCGTGAATCCACTTTTTTCGCTCCGTGTTTGGTTTTCTCTCCCTCTATGGATTTAGCCCTCTAAACGGACTTTGCCCAAGGGGATCGCTGCTCCTTCCACCGGTCACCAGGCAGCTGTCGTTCATGCTCCTGTGGGCTGTTTTGATGGATTTATAAGCTCGTTTTTCAGCCGGATACACAACAGCCGAGAGGCGCTCACAGACTGCTTTTTGGGAAAGGCGATAACATAACTCCAAATGAGGATTTCAATATTCACTCGTATCGCCCGGGACAAGGAGTGATTTCCCCCCGGTACACTCATCTCTGCGCGGACAGACCGGGAGGAAAGGTGGGTGACAACAGACAGCTGGACATTTGCTGTTTCATTAATTTTACCGGTGTTGTTACATTAAGATTAAAAGACTCAAATGCAATGGTTTAAAGCCTTACATCTTGTTATTAAACTGAGTTAATTCTACTTTAGTGATTTCCCCTAAAAGAAGGTGTTAATGTCTTGATATGGGGCACAAGAAGGCTTAATGTCTATCTACCAGGATCGCTCATTTGCATTGTAAATCCTCGTTTTGTCATTTTAAGCAGGGGTTTCAAGAACGAAACGATTGCTTTCAGATTGTAACTTGTTTTGCTACGCGAACAGATCCAAACAAGTCAGCAATTAGACATTGAACCTTTCAGACGGACTATTTCTGAGGAGAGGGTTGAGTTTGAACTCGCTCTGTTTTTAAATCATTTAAATAAGGACTCGTGTAATTGCTATAAAGTGTTACATTTTCATTATGGCAATCCTTATCTGATAATTCTATAAGAAAACTGTATTTAAAGCCAACCTTCAATTAACAAAAGCTTTTATTTATCCATAGATCCCAGTTTGTGCCACACACTGCTCAATTGATTGAATGTATTCACTGACAGCATTGACACATGCATAGTGACCGACAAGGACTGATTGAGACTAGTATTAGGGATTTATTAAGTGTGACTTAAGTGACAGAAAGATGTAGTACATGCAAAATAAAAGTCTACACAGGGTCGTCCCTCTCTGCGTGTTTCAGGCTGCAGAGTAGAATACAGGAGAGTGTTTTGGCTGCGAGGCAGCGTGCCAGCAGAATTAGCAGCAGCAGGAGAAAAAGTTTCTTTCCAGTCCTTAATTGAGAAAGAATACGTTTCATTCAGCCGGTTGGTTCTTTAAACGGTGTGTGTGTGTGTGTGTGTGTGTGTGTGGGGGGGGTGTGTGTGTGTGTGTGTGTGTGTGTGTGTGTGTGTGTGTGTGTGTGTGTGTGTGTGTGTGTGTGTGTGTGTGTGTGTGTGTGTGTGGGAGCACCATGGTCTGGCGCCTGTGCGCAGTTGGGCTGACTCGCAGCAGAAAAATCATTGCATTATTCCTTTAGTGTGTTCGTGTTTAAACTTTGTCAGAATGGATAAATGGTTTCAGTGTTGTACTAAAATAAGATAAAAAAAATATTTTCATGGTAATATTTTCAGCAGTGGAATCATATTAATTTTCATCTGGATTGGAAGACATGTATTAACTTTTCTCCTTACATAAATGAGGTTTGATTATTTAATATCACTGATGCATTCAGAAGTCAAGCATATATTTAAGTTCAAAAGCATTGGAGATTTACATTTCCATTTTAAAGTTGGAACAGTAAAGGATTTGAGTTTTCTTTCAACAAACTGAAAAGCCATTTTCAGTCAAAAATGCCAAATCAAGATCATAAACCTAAGAAATTGGAAGTCAGGTTTGTTTTGCTTTTCTTTGTCTTCTGTAATAATAAATATATATTTTTTTGAAGTGTTAGTGAGACGTAACTGAGATCTGAAGACATCTCCTTTTGCATTTGGACAGTCCTTTCACCTTTTTCTGACCATTTATGCACAGACCTTACGTGAAGTTTAGAGTTATAATTTGATATTGTACACTTAGATTTAAAGTATCATATGCAGTCGGATTTAAAGAAAGGAGATGCTCGTGTGAGCAGTCACCTGTTTCCACCTGAAGTCTCTCATCAGCTGCCAGTCGAATGTCTCCGCTGCTCCTTCAGATTTTGCAGCTTCCTGGCAAGATTCAAGTGTTTTCCCAATAAGGGCCCATTATCGGGGGGCAGACTGAACAGGGCCATGCTGACAAACAACAGGCGGTAACAGCCCTGCTCCTTATTCATGACGCAGGAGAGCCTGGACAATGTGAGGCCGACGAGCGGGACAGTTAGCAGGACATCTGGTTGTGAATACAGCTGCTCACAGTCAAAACAGCCTCTTTTCCCCTGTTTGTCTGAACACTTGTTTGTGTTTTCTTCCCACCTGGTTTAAACATGAGCAGAGAAGTTTGTGTCTCTTAAGCTGCTCTCCCCTGATCAGAAGATAACCGTCTCCCTTTGTGTTTGTTTGCATCTGCAGGATCCAGATTTAGAGACTTTCTCAAGTTTCCAATGCCAGGGACCGGAGTTTGAAGCCAACTCCAGGCTTCCAACAAACATATCTACCTTTTTACGCAAGAAGAAACACGTGAAGAAGATGGCGAGGGTCTGCACGTTCTGTGTTTTTCTGCTTTGTTTGATGGAAACAGTCTCGGCCAGAGTCATCGATGAAGGAAGGACTAAAGGTAAGACCTCAGCTGATTTCATTCTGCGTGTGAAACTATATAACCTTGTAGAATCACATAATTTCAAGATGCTTTACAGATGATTTCCTTCCCTACTTTTCCTGGTTTACGCTGCATAAAAGTTAGATAATATGTGTGGATATATCTGCAGAGGTTTCGATCCACTCTCCCTTCTTAGAAAGTGTCAGTTTCTTGGCAGCCATGACCACAGAGGAAATCAAGGTGACAGGAACAAGGACACAGAGGCTGCAGTGGAGTCTAGGATGGAGGAAGGAAGGAAGGAAGGAAGGAAGGAAGGAAGGAAGGAAGGATGGAAGGAAGGAAGGAAGGAAGGAATAATTCATTTGATTTATATAGCACACTTTAAAGACAAGCGTCATCTCAAGGTGCTTCACAAAGCTATAAGGAAAAATAAGTTAAAAGATATCTAAAGGAGCATATTGGATGAAATATGGCAATATAAAAAATAAAAATAAAAGGTTAAGAGCATAAAAGGTTTAAAATTAAATAAATAAAGTGAAGGAAGGAAGGAAGGAAGGAAGGAAGGAAGGAAGGAAGGAAGGAAAGAAGGAAAGAAAGAAGGAAGGAAGGGAAAAAAGCTCTCAGTGTTTCTGCTGCCGTAAACTGAGCTACCTGATCTGTCCGAGGCCCTGAGGCTCGGATGTGTAAATCTGCCTGGCTGTGTGCCAGCTGTAGAGCATGAGGGGGGGGGGTTTCTCATTGATGCTTTACAAACAGAAGCCAATGCAATAAGTCAGCCATTGTCAGCTCCATTAGCATGTTTCCATTGAGTTACACTGTAATCAGTCCACTCGTTCAATTCAATCAGTAACCTCAGTTGTTTCTCCTTCTCTTTGAGGTAGATGTTTTTTTAAGTCAGATTAAAGGACGAGGTGACATTTTTGTGTGTCGATCGACGAAAGATGAATTGGGTTTTGTTGCCTCGGAGGCATGGAGCACAGTAACTGTCTCTCCTCCATCTCTGTGGCCCCCACTTTGTACTTCAGGGCCCCAAAAGGCCAGTCGGGGCTTGCTTCTTCTTCTTCTAATGTGCCGAAAAGAACCTCTCAGGTTTATTAACAAGACAGATGAGTGGAGAGTCAAACTGGGATTGATGATGGAAAGATCCTCAGGTCGTAAAAAAAATTGCACAAACACACTCTCCAAAAACAAACTTCCTTGTAAGTACTTTGGCAGACCCAAGAGGACGGTGTAACGCAGGATTATCAATACATTCAGTAAACACTCGTCATGTTCTACAGCGTCGTTAAATAATAATCCAATTGCGGCACAACATGGGCCACATTAAACATCTGTGAAGTCCTGGATTTCCTAATTAAAAAGTTTTGATAAGCGATCCATTAAATGATCAGGATTTGTCCCTTTTGTTTGATTCTTAAAGTTGTGGGGTGTCACTTTCTAGATAAGAGATAAGCCTCGGAGAGAAAAGCGTAAATATGATTATCGCAACTGACAGGAGACATGGCATCAAAGAAGAAGATTAACCCCCTTACCCTTGATGTCTGTTTAAAGAGACAAGAGAAGAAGTCCAGCTGAGGAGAGGTGGTGAGGGGTCAGGGGTACCCACAATGCACTGCTCCTGACAGGGAAGATCTCCTCTGGAGGAATTGAATGCAGAAAAGTTCACATTTATGATGAAGAAGAAAGAATACTGAAAGAGAAACGTCCTTTTTTTCATCTGACAAAGCTTTCATTGATCTTTTAAAGTATTCTTAGCCCCTGGGCGTTTCTGTCATGTTGCTAAATATAATTATACATCTAATGTTACTAACCGCATGCTGCTAAATGCAGGGATCAGACTTGTCCTATGTTTTTCCCCTGTCCCACTCGATAAAAAACGTATTTTCAGTCATGTTTTCACATCATAACAGATTATAGAACAAGTACAGCCGTAAACGTTGGAGGACCGTAATCCAAACAAAAATACAAATAATAGAATTGTACACGGATGATGGCAAAGTGTAACGGATGGATGGGAACTATAATCTTTGGCTGGTTCAACCATTTTCTTAAACAATTAACCGTGTAGATAAACCTCACAGCAGCATTCCTCAAACTGCTTTACTTGCTATTAGGCAGAACCATTGTAAGTGTTTTTGCATTGGTTTGAAATAAGCTAAACCATTTTAAGTGCTTCTGTGAAGAGTCTTTTTTATTAAATGTTTTAATGGCCTAGGCTTCAAATAAAGAACGATCCCAGCTTCTTAAGATTAAAGCTGCAAACTGACCTCATTGCACGCCACTTCAGTAACTCTCCAGCTTAAGGAGCAGAATCAAATGTTTATTTTTGAGAGGATCTGTAGCTCTGCAGTTATATCTGCTGCTCTGCTCAGGGCATGAGACTCCTCATTGTAGCCGATGGGCGATTTGTTTGTGTTGTGTTTTGTTGTGTTGTGTTGTGTTTGTTTGCCCCCTCGCCTCTGGGTGACAATTCACACTCTGCTGCGAGTTCAACTCCAGGGCAGAGTCCCTATCTCTGCAAGTTCATTGTGTGTGTGTGTGTGTGTGTGTGTGCTGTGATTTATTGTCCACTGATTTACTGTGTTTGCTCCATTAGAATAAAATGTGTGGCTTTTTGGGATCTCCTTCTATTAATACGTTGAGGACATAGTCGTTTCTTTTACAATAAAACTATCCATTTTAATTTGCCGTCCTTTTGGCTGCTTCAACCAATCAGCGTTTTGGATTTTCCACTTACAACCACCATGTGTGTGTGCTCCTGAAAGTTTTATGTCCACATGTACTCTGGGTAGCACTTCACTCCTGACAAGCGAACAGATTGCCTTTTCACTAAGCGCTCGCAGGAAGCAATCAGACAGAAAATTGCCCCGGAAAATTGCTCGTTCTGAGTGACTGAGCAGCCAGGGCGCACATATGCTCCAACAAGTGAGTGGGCAAGCACATAAATGGACGAGTGACCCAGTGAATGGATGGCACTGTGGCTGATGGTGACACGATAGTAGCTGGGTTATCAGGGCACTCTATCACCAGCTCCTAGTGGCATTCAATGACAGCGGTTGTTAAGGAACATGGTGTGCTTCTGTTGCGGGACCTTTCAGAGGTAAACTGAGACCTATGGTGTCATCTGACCATTTTTGTCCTTTTTACTCAGAGCCAGTTCAGACTAAGGAGGTTTTGTAGCAGGTTAATAAAACACATTTCTTTCTGTGGCATTACATGACTCCTGGACCGGTATTTCTCGGGTAAAGAACGTTTTGAAAACTTGTAGGACAAATGCTCTAGTCACGCCACGCTTTAACTCACTTCTGCAATGCACAAAGCTCCACTGAAGACTCCACTTTGGGTCATTGTGGGGATCTTTCTCTTATTAAGGCCAATGCATATATTCAGAGGAAAAGTTCTCTCATGCCTTTAAAGTCAACCATGAAACAAAAAACATATTCTTCCACAATATTAAGACAGATTTGTCTAAATGTCTCCTTGTTTTTCTTCCAGGTCTGCAGGTTTCCAGGCCTCTGATTAACCCAGGTTACCCAGAAAACACTACAGCTGTGGTGGGCGGTCAGGCGAAGCTGGTGTGTAAAATCCACCGGCCGGCGTCCACCAAGGTGCAGTGGCTGAAGGCGGAGGTCAGCGAGAGCGTAACACCTACTCTCAGGGCTCTAACGGTGAGAACAACTGCAAACAATAAATGTGTTCTGTCCTCATCATATTGGACGTTAGAAAAATATCACTGGTCCCCGGCTTGAGCTTCAATCTCAGGATCCATGTATTTGCGATCCTCTCCAGAATGGAAGTAGTCATCACATACAGAGCATCAACTAGTTCCTGAACACTTTTCTTCTCAAAATGTTGAATTCTTCCTCAAAATTCTGAATTTTTCTCAAAATCTAAAAATTCTGACTTTTTCTCAAAATCTCAAAATTCTGACTTTTTACTCAAAATCTCAAAATTCTGACTTTTTACTCAAAATCTCAAAATTATGTATTTTTCCTCAAAATCTCAAAATTCTGTCTTTTTTCTCAAAATCTCTAAATTCTGACTTTTTCTCAAAATCTCTAAATTCTGACTTTTTCTCAAATTTCTGACTTTTTCTCAAAATCTCTAAATTCTCACACAGTCACAAGATGGAGGAATAGAAAGCAGTATTCAATGTTTACTTCAGATTAGCTCCACGTCAGAAAGCTATCATATGCCTAACACAGTCCTGATGGTCTTCTAGGTAATCAGACATCCTGTCATGTTCACAGCTACAGTTGGGATACCTTTGATATCATGTGTACTCTGATATTGGAAGAGGACATTCAGTATTTTCCCCACATTGGACATAAGATATTAAATGATCTCTTCTCCATGCAGCCTTTGCAGATCAATGCATCAAAGCTCAACACTTTGCACCTGTCCAACATCACTCTGGAGGATGCAGGAGAGTACCTCTGCATGGCTGAAGGATCTCATGCAGGACAGACAGTGCAGGCCATGCAGGCGGCGTGGCTGGACGTCCTGCCTGGTAACCCATTTTCAAGCATACCTTATATGACCTTAGACCATAATCGCACAACAATATAGCATCTATCAAGACCAAGCTTCACGCTACATGCTCACCTTACATTTTCTTATCTCCAGGTATCATCCTTTCTAAAACTGAGGACTTGACTGTTGCTGAAATCCCATCAGGTAACTTCACATTCTCACACTGGAGAAAGTTGCAAATATAAATGTTTTGAATCCAAAAATATCAGTAGCCTATAGGCAAGTGTATTTATACGACACCTTTCAACACAAGGCAATTCAAAGTGCTTTACCGAAATGAATGACATTAAGAGCTTTAAGAAACATATTATAATTATACTATTATAACATGAATTAGTGGCGTAAGAACTGACAGCGGTGTTTGCGTTCAGTTTGTAAACCCAGGAAGTGCAGCACAGACTGTTATGTATACAGTTATAGATGGTATGGCGGCCATCTGTGTGGGCTCGTCCTCCTCCCCAGGCCGAGATGATCTCCTCACTTAGATCTCCAGTGAACCTTCACCGCCCCTCAGATTTACTCTCTGTCCTCTGTCACGGTGCAACGTGTTCATTAGCCTCTCGTCCCCCTTTCTTCTTCTTCTTCTTCTTCTTCTTCTTCTTCTTTTGGGGGGCGGGGAAGATTGCTGTGTTAGCTAGATCGCTCTGAGTCCCACAATAATCCACAGGGGAACAAAAAGAAAAAGAGGAGGAGGGGGTGTGTTGGGTGGGTCAGGCCTCATGGTCTCTATGGTAATGTCATTGTGTGTGTGTGTGTGTGTGTGTGTGTGTGTGTGTGTGTGTGTGTGTGTGTGTGTGTGTGTGTGTGTGTGGAGATAATAGGGTTGAAGTGTTGAAGGTCAAAGTTGAGGGGGCGGATACTTGCTTGAGAGGGGAGATGAATAAATAACCTGCTGACTGGCCTGAGTGGTGTGAATGAGTTAAAGAACATTTAAGAAAGAAAGATAAAAACAAACCTGGTGCACTAACAGGGAAAAGGAAAATGGCTGCACGCTAACACCTCGGTTTTCTTTGGTTGAAACAGATGTTATTGAGGACCTGAGTGAGGACACCACCGAGCATCTTCTGATCGATCCGGGAAACGTCCTGAAGCTGCGCTGCGATGCGAGCACCCGGCCCGGCATGGCGGTCACATGGTACAGGGAGGGGGTCCGAGTTCAGGCCACGCCTCGCTGCCAGATCCGAGGCACCATCATGGAGATCACAGACGTCACGTATGAGGACTCTGGCGTTTATGTCTGTGTTCTCCGGGGAACCAAAGAGCCTGTGAGGAACTTCACCATCACTGTAGCAGGTAAGGACACTCACACAGTACACGATGACAGCATTAAGATTAGCATTTGATGTTAACTTAAAAACAAGGGGAAGGGAATATAAGGAAAGAAAACAAGGACCACCAATATAGCTGCAAAACGTAACATTTTAGAAGAAACAAGACAATTAATTGGTTCGTTTATCAGAAAGAACTTCATAGCCAACTATTTGAAAACATTGTTAATTGTTGAAAGCCAGTTTTAATGCAGAAATGAAAACTCAATTCACTGGAGCACTTTTCCTAAAGGAAATCATTTGCTGCTTCCTTAAACCTATATGTTTGTTAACTGAATATCAGAGGGCTTTGGAAAGTTAGTTTGACCAAACAATCTTTTTTGAATGAATCAACTCGGAGTTGTTGGACCGCAAGAACCATTTCTTTATCAAACAAGGATAAACAATTATTTCCATTGTCTTTTTTGTTTCCAGACTCTATGGGGTCAGGGGATGACGATGAAGACAATGATCTGGAGGACTCATCAGCTGAGATCGAAAACGACCAGGTTTACATCTCAAGAGGTAAGTTGTTGTTGTTGTTGTTGTTGATGATCTTGAAGGATTGGTACAACCACCAGGCTTCATCAGAGCACTCTCTTACTAACGGCATGTCTCTGTCCATGTAGGTCCCTATTGGACCCACACCCAGCGCATGGAGAAGAAGCTGTACGCTGTTCCTGCAGGAAACACGGTGAAGTTTCGTTGCCCGGCTATGGGAAGCCCCTTGCCGAGCATCCGCTGGCTCAAAAACGGACGAGAGTTTAGAGGCGAGCACCGCATCGGGGGCATCAAGGTGAGGATGGTTACCTACCATCTGGTCAATCAAGATGAATGACAGCAGTGTTCATTGGAGTTATTGTAAAGACTGAGTATCCATTGGTGCTGATGTATTATGTTGTGTGTTTCTTTGGCTAGCTGAGACACCAGCACTGGAGCCTTGTGATGGAGAGTGTGGTGCCTTCAGACAGAGGAAACTACACCTGCATGGTGGACAACAAATATGGATCCATCACTCACAGCTACGTTCTCGATGTCCTCGGTAAGAAACAGATAATGTAGTGTTCTCTACAGAATGTGTGCAAAATATAAATGTCATGCATTTGGGTTGAATTATCCAATTTGGCAAAACTGAAAACGTTTCTGTTGAGTATCAGTGCTTTGTGATCTAGCTGACAATATTCCCAGCACCAAAGGCATGAGTTTGTAGGTCTCTGTCAGCACTTGTGGACAAATGTCGTGCCTACAAATAAAAGCCTTCAGTTTGAGGGAGGGGATAATTGGACGTGACAGGGGCTCCTGGGCCGGATGTGGAGGATCGGGCGTCCACACCAGTTTTCTCCCTGACCTGTGACAGCAGATTGAGAAGGGCTGCGGTTTGTTTGTTCATTTGTTCGCTGTCAGTCCGCCACAGGGTCAGTTTCCGTCTCGTTGAAGACTAACGAGACAACTAACGAGATCAGAGAGCGAGAGTAACCACAGATCAAAGAGAGCCTGGCAACCAGCTGACAAAGAGCCACACTAATGGAACCGATTTTCATCCCAGATTTCATTTCCTGCTTTTCAATGCCAGCATGAAAACACATTATATGTGACAGTGACAGCTGCTGGGCATTTCTTCAGACATTTGTTTTCAAAGCATACCGTTTGTCGGCTGTTAAACCGTCAAATATCTGGATAACTTAGCCACAGCTTCCTATGATTGGATAATGGACTCTGAGTGAAAGCGGAATGTATCAAACAATATTTGTCAGATCAGTAAAATCTCCTTCTCCATGTCCCCAAATATCCTTTGAAATGTGGTCCTGAGAAAAAAGGCCAATGCCACCTTTCCTCTTTGCCCACTTTGCTAACCTCTCCTTTGACTTCTCCTCTCCAGAGCGTTCCCCCCACAGACCCATCCTGCAGGCCGGTCTCCCCGCCAACACCACAGCGGTGGTGGGCAGCGACGTCCAGTTCCACTGCAAGGTCTACAGCGACGCCCAGCCTCACATCCAGTGGCTCAAACACATCGAGAGGAACGGCAGCCGCTACGGTTCAGATGGGACGCCCTACGTTCGAGTCCTCAAGGTGGGTGAAACTTAACTTAACTTAAATTACGTTAAAGTTCTGATCCCTATTCAAAAGACCTGCTGGAACCTGCTTGTTTGAGCTACAACAGTAAACTCCTCTAGTGAAATTGAGGGTTAGGGTTAAGGTTAGGTTTTATGGCAATGATTGTTGGTTTATATAACTCTTCACCCTTCAGGGAACTGAGAAACTCCACTATGTGCAATATAAACACAATTTCCATCATTACAAAACACTCTGCTATATAACATGTGCAATACTATTATTATTATTATTATTATTATTATTATTAATGTGCGATAAATAACGTGCAATTACGTAACTACCACTACGGTTTTTGCACTACTAAATACTAAATACTGTTCATATTTACATTAATTATGTGACCATCTATGTTTCCGGTAGTTATTGAATTGCTCTTTTTACGGCACTGTTAGTGTACAGTTGTATTATTATTGTGCTGCTGTGTTTATTGTATTTTTGTAACTCTGGCACAACAATTTCTTTCCGGATTAATAAAGTCCTATTTTATCTTATTTGATCTTACTCACACACAATTCTTATATATATATATTTCTTTTTTTTGCACGTCGTTGGCATGTGAAGTATGTTTTGTGTTATGCTGTTGTGCCGCACGTTTATGTTTCTTTTTGTTTTGTTCTGTTATAACGCCTTGTACGGAATACTTTGGCAATACCATGTTTAAAATGTGGCCCCTCTGTATTGTATTGTATTGTACTCACTGTTGTGTGTCTCTTTTCTTCATGTGTTTTGCAGACCGGCAGTCTGAACATGTCCGAGGTGGAGGTGCTCTACCTGGCTAAAGTCACCATGGAGGACGCAGGAGAATACACGTGTCTGGCTGGAAATTCAATTGGATTTGCTCACCAGTCCGCCTGGCTCGTCGTCCTTTCAGGTAAAGAACAAATTCAAACCTATGAGATTCAGTAGTGAAATGAAAAGAACGGACTTTATTGCTTGATTATTTTCCCTGTTGCTTTTTCAAAAAAGTATTGCAATGTGCTCTAAATGTGTTGATTGTGTGTATATATATATATATATAGGTATATACATATTTTTATATATCTTTGTTATTGCATTCGGGATTGTGGGGAACGGAATTTCTCTCTCTCTGTCTGTACACACAAACTGAAAGATTAACAATAAAATTGACTTTGACTTTAATAAACAAAAGCTGACCACCTCTCAATTGGCAGCAAGATATTCCGTGAGTGTTGGAAAACTGAATAGGCGAAAAAATGTTTTTGTTAAACTTGTCCCCCTCTTTCTACAGAGGAGGAAGCAGCAGACGCTCTGGACACCATGGAGACCAAGTACACCGACATCATCATCTACGCCTGTGGTTTCCTGGCTCTCATCATGGCCATCGTCATCGTGGTGTTGTGTCGAATGCAGGTTCACCCCAGAAGGGAGCCGTTTGACGCACTTCCCGTCCAGAAGCTCTCCAAGTTTCCTCTTCGCAGACAGGTACGAAGCTATGCATTATGGGACAGAAAACAGTCATGTACAGTACAGGGCCATGGTCAGCTGGAAATCTTTACCGGCCCATATCTTTCAGGAAAAGTCTCAAGTACATTTCAAAAGGTCGCAAAAAAAGTATCTCAGTATTATAGAGTATAATTGAACTGTGCCTGTGGGTAGGTATGTATTATTATGTACAATTATTTGTATTTATGATGGCTAAAACTGGATGACTATTTTAGTTTTCACTTCATATAGCACTGTAAGTTGCATGAAATTATGAGCTGTTTTTTTTTGTTTTGTTTCATGTATGTTTATGTATGTTTTGTGTGTGTGAGGACCCCAGGAAGAATAGCCAATGCTCATGCTAGTGCTAATGGAAATCCTAATAAAGAATAAAAGAATATGGGAACTTAAAGTATGTCTTCTTTAACTTTAGAAAGTTGTGGACTTTAACTTAAAGCTCGGGGTTTGCTTTAAAGTATCCTCGAAGGGTCTTCCGAAGCTCTTCAGATTTGCCACACTTGAGACTTTCCTGTAAGTTCAGATAGCTAAACTGCTTCTGTATTTCTGCCTTCAGTACTCGGTGGACTCTAACTCATCGGGGAAGTCCAGTGCGTCTCTGATGAGGGTCGCTCGCCTCTCGTCCAGCTGCTCTCCGATGCTCGCTGGAGTCATGGAGTTTGAGTTGCCCTACGACCCCGTCTGGGAGTTCCCCAGAGAGAAGTAAGTTATCTGAAAGTCATTTCTGTCCTCATCTGCAAAGACATTACACTCTTATGTTCGAAATGATGGTAAAAAAAGAGATGTGTTGACATAGTTTACTTTAAAGTTGCTGCAAATAGAGATTATTTCTACCCTGAGTTTAGTCTGGCTTCTGGGAGTCATTTAAACATTGTTGCTCTAAAAAGACCTAAAAAGAAACGAGCCCGCAGCCCATTTCTGGCTCAACCCAACCTATGTTTTAAGAAACCAGAGCCCCAAATTATGGATTTGTACAGTTTTCATTTGGACATACTTATTTTTGCTAACTTTCTCTCTCTAGTTTAACGTTGGGTAAACCTCTAGGAGAAGGCTGCTTTGGTCAGGTGGTCAGAGCCGATGCTTACGGCATCAACAAGGACTCTCCGGATCCCGCCTCAACTGTGGCGGTTAAGATGCTCAAAGGTAAGAAGAGATGATAGAGAGTCAACAATACCTCGAAAGATTCGCTTTGGTCTGCTGTGTTTTCTAAATAAAGTACGTTTTTTCCTAAAGACGACGCCACCGACAAAGACCTTGCAGACCTGATCTCGGAGATGGAGCTGATGAAGGTGATGGACAAACACAAGAACATCATCAATCTGCTTGGAGTCTGCACACAGGATGGTGAGTGTCTCTTCTACATCAACATGTGTCCCCTCTTATCCATGTCTCTTCTACATCAACATGTGTCCCCTCTGTGGAAAGAGATTCTGAAAGTTTCAGGAACAAAGATTCTCTCTCTTTTTGTCCTGATCCATTTCTATAAAAACCTGTCTGAAAATGAGCTGATCAGATTTTGGCCACTTTATGATCTCATAACGATGTTTTGGCTTGTGTAACCATTAGCCAATCAGCAACCAAGGTAACCCCCCCCCTCACCTTATAAACCTGAATCTCCTGCTGGAGCACCATTGAGCTCTTTTTAACCAAATATCTCTCAGAGGGGCGTGGGGAGGGGCTCCTTATTTTCATCTAAAGTAACAGACAGAGAATCAGCACTTTGGAAACAGGGCTGAAACAGAGGGGATTATGGGTAATGCTGCAATGATCTGTTTGGTGTTTGGAGCCAAACACTTCAGAGACATGTTTTGGATTTATCTGAGACCTATTATATATTGATGAAAAACAGTACAATAGGGGACCTTTGAATAAACTTAATCGGACTGTCCTTCAACAAAGGCTCCTTGTTATTCGAAATCTCAACTAATTTAGTAAGTGTTTCAACGATGGTGCATACCTCCAGGCCAGACCAACAATAGAAACAACCTTCATCCTGTGTGTGTTTCCCCCCTCAGGCCCTCTGTATGTGCTGGTGGAGTACGCCTCTAAAGGCAGTCTGAGGGAGTACCTGCGGGCGAGGAGACCCCCGGGCATGGACTACACCTTTGATGTGACCAAGGTGCCTGAAGAGCAGCTCACCTTCAAAGACCTGCTGTCCTGCGCCTACCAGGTGGCCCGAGGGATGGAGTACCTGGCGTCAAAAAGGGTACGCTCACTTTTCAGCCAACCGATGCAATCCAACTTTATTTATATAGCACATTTAAAAATCACAGAGTTGACCACAGTGCTGTACATCAATACACATATAAAAAGCAGCATTCATTACATGTTAGACACTTTTATCCAAAGCGACTTACATACTCAATACTGTGGGCGATCCCCACAGGAGCAATTTGGGGTGAAGTGTCCTTTCCAGGGACACAACGACATGCTGACTGCAGTGGGGTTTGAACCTGTGCTGACCTTGATCCGAACACTCTATCCACTGCACCACACGCCTCTAAATACATTTAGACAAAACCGATAGGACAAAAAAACAAATGTAAAAGCATGAAACAATAAAACCCTACTTATAGCCACAGACTGAAAAACTCTCATCCATGATGTCAAAACATTTGAAAACACAATAGATTACATTTCATGAGGAAATAACTTGAAGTAGAAAACGCAGTTACATAGTGGCTGTAAATCTTTTCTCCGTTCTTTTTCTATAAGCAAAGGGCAACTGGTTCAAACCCTTTCATTTAGGTGGTTTAGTTATACATGTCTTACACATTGAATTCTTGAGGCCAGAGCTTATTAATAGTTTCTGTCCTTTTCATCAAAAGTTGGGAATGCGTGTCAGTAAACCAAGATTTAGTGACAGCTATACGATTGATTGAGCAGCAACAAGTTAAAATACAGACATTTTGACTGACGATTAATCAAAGAAGACGCTCTTCAAGTAAAAAAAGCCAAACCTTCTAAGGATTGTTACGAGGATTAAATGTAAAATCCTGACAGATACAACAAACAAACAAAAGATTTGAAGGCACACAAAAGCAGGATAGTCAAATGAATGAGCTGTACAAGTCCTAAAGAGCCTTTCATTTCCAATCGTTTGATTTGGGATTAGGGTTGAGTTCATGTTCCTCTGTGATTTGCGCACTTGGCCTTCAGATGGATATCCCCACTAGCCTTCCCCCCCCCCTCTCCCCTCTTTCTTTCTTTTCTTTCCATCCCAACCCCCCATGTTTCTATTCCTTTCATTTTCCCAGCATGCACTCTGTCTGTGTGTTTCTTATCAACACGTCTCTTTGTGTGCCAGCCGGTGTCTCAGACAGGCATTCCTGAACAGAAAACCAGTCCTGTTTACTCTTCTCCATCCATCTGTCCGTCCCTCAGTCTCAGTGCTTTGTCCTTTTTAGCGCTGCCATAAATCTGTTAGCAAACAGCAGCAGAGCCGTCGTCTGGGTGCAGGCATCGGGTTTCTGGCTCTACGGCCTCCTAAGAATGCAGGAGACTGAAACTAACCCTCCATTATGGGGAGACCCACAAACCGAGACTGGCTTATTTTGCTCGTCCCCACAAATCCCACGTCTATTTCGAATGAAAACCAAAATAAACTTAATGACATCCATTCAATGTGGGCAAACAGAGCCGTTCTTTTTTCCTCCTCCGAGAAGGTTTGTTTTTATTTCAAACTCCCGGGTTTCTATATAAAGACATTTTAATTTTGAAACTAAAATGAGGCGCTGCGTGTTGACTTTAAACTGCTGAGTCTTTTCATTTTGGGAGAAAAACTGCAGTGAATAATTCCTAACTCCCATACCTCCATGTTTTTACACGACTTCCCGAAACCGCAGACGAGAACATGTCGTGTCACCGGTGTCAAACAAACAGCATATGAATGTGAACGCCTCCATCATGAAGAAGAGTTCTTGGTCTGATAGGACTTAAAATGTAGACATTTGTAAACAAGAAGCAACAAACTTAACACAAATGACTTTCCAAAGCAGAAATGAAATCTCTGAGCCCATTAAGCAGCACCGTTTAAACTAAATGCTAATCTTATAATCTGAGACCCAGCAGTTGGCCTTAAGCTCTTTTTTAAGGGTTTGTGTTAATTCTCTCTCTTCTCTCCCCGCAGTGCATCCACAGAGATCTGGCAGCCAGGAACGTTCTGGTGACGGAGGACAACGTGATGAAGATCGCTGACTTCGGCCTGGCCAGAGGAGTCCACCAGATCGACTACTACAAGAAAACCACCAACGTGAGTGAGGTTTTCAGGACTGGATTGACTTCTTCACTCCTGTAGCTTTCCAGTAAAAAAGTTTTGATTTCCAGTCGTGAGAGGAAGAGTACAGCTAAATGACTCTCTTGTAATATCATATTATTGTTATTGGATCAAATAGATTTTATTTGTGTGCATTGCTAAAGGGAAAAGTTTCGAAGCATGCTGTTTGGGATAACACATTTTTAAAAGCATGCAATAAAAAAGAGTTCCTTTCAAGCTTTAATGTCCCTAAAGACAGATGCCTGATGTTTTCCTCTGATTGGCAGCAAGCGTAATGAGACTTAATAAGAGAAAGAGGGGAGACAAGGAGGGAGGAGGGGAAGGATTGTGAGAGGAAAACATATTTTTTTAACAGCGAGACAGAAAAGCAATAAGTCAGAGTTGTTGTTGTCTGGTGTTAACATGTACATGTGTTTTACAGGGACGTCTGCCGGTGAAATGGATGGCACCCGAGGCTTTGTTTGACAGAGTTTACACACACCAGAGCGACGTGTAAGTCTGATACACACAAAATGAACTGCTTCATGGGAAGACGTATTTGTCTTGTCAAACCTCATCGAACTGTACTCATCAAATCATCAAAGTTGTTTACCTTCAAATGATGTCTGAGCTTGTTGTCTTTCTAAACACTGTTTGTGCTCAGGTGGTCTTTTGGCGTGTTAATGTGGGAGATCTTCACGCTAGGTGGCTCTCCGTACCCCGGTATCCCCGTCGAGGAACTCTTCAAGCTGCTGAAGGAAGGACATCGCATGGACAAACCCTCCAACTGCACACATGAACTGTAAGCAGGAACTTTTGTTTATGTGAGATGTTGTTTTGCTCACAGCAGCCAGGGAGTGGTGTTCACATCAGTTCAAAAAGAAACAGCTTACATACCATTTCATGAGCTCCACCCTCACCCAAGCATTTGCTCATCAAAGCTTGTCATTTCTTGGAATCAAAGCAGTATGTTTTAAAGGCACTTAGAGACTACATTTGTAGATCGTATAACTCATTTCTGTTGTTGTTTTTCTCCCCTGTAGCTACATGATGATGCGAGAGTGCTGGCATGCGGTTCCCACCCAGAGGCCGACCTTCAAACAGCTGGTGGAGGAGCTGGACAAAGTGCTGCTGTCCATCTCTGACGAGGTGAGTGACATAATACTCTATACCTATACCCTCCTACGAAACTAAAACTCACAGGCTCATATATGCACTCGTGAAGTTGCACACACATCCTCTCTTAAGCAATCTGCTGTCCAGATGTCTTCATTACGAGAGAGAAAAATAAAGTGTTTCGCCCGCGTTGTTCAGATTGTTAACAATTCAGAGCAGCATGCAGATGATTCAACTATCCATGCAGCAACTAAGCATGAAATGAAACGCCTTTGAGAAGCTGTTTCCTGTTCGATACACATAGCTAGTTTCCTCTGTTCTTGTAACACCAACATGTCTCTAATGCCTGACCATGCTTTCCTCTCTCAGTACTTGGACCTGTCGACGCCCTTCGAGCAGTATTCCCCGTCGTGCGAGGACACGTCCAGCTCCTGCTCCTCTGACAACGACTCTGTTTTTACCCATGATGCCTTGCCCACCGACCCCTGCCTCCTGGGATACCAAGACGTGCGCAACCGGATAGACATAAAGAAGACGCTCACATAAACTCACCCACACACACAAAGACATGAACACTACAACACATCCCCTGGCGGCCATATTGGAGGTCCTCAGCTAAGTTAAGTTAAAGTTTATATTCATGAAGTTTTCCTTGGACCTCCATTAGGGCACCAGATTAAGCCTTTAGATATAGACGAGCCTCATCACACATAAAGAAACATGTATGCACGCGGAGCACTGAGGCGTCATTACAAGATGAAGGAACACGTTTCATTGAGGGCAAAGAAAGAGAGGACAAACAAAACGTGGTACTTTGGACTATCAGCTCTGGCACTGTGCACAAGAACAGTTGTTATCGTTGGAAAACTGCGGCACTAAACACCACAGAAGAAGACAAAATCGCCTCGAAATGCTTTCTTTGATCAAGTTTCCCTCAGAGAGGTGACGGACAATGACCTCCTCACACAACCCAAAACCAGGCGAGAAAGCTCGGTGGTAAAGACATTTTTATCAAACAAAAAAAAGATTTATTTTGCTACGGTAAAAAAAGAAGAAAGTGATTGTTAAATATAAATCTCTCTATATAAGATTATTTTACTTTTGTGTTGCTTATTTAAAAAGAAAAAACAGTCTTAAATCTCAGGATCTCTTGTGCTAAGAAGTTGCTGTAGCGGCAGCAAAGTGCCTGAATTTACGATTTCCTGTGAATATATTAGAATATTAAAATATTGTATGTAAATATCAACAGCAGAAAAAAGACGATTGCCTTTTATAAATTATTTTGATGACACAAAAAATGAAGGTTATTGGAGGGCGAAAGGAGAGAGGAATTTTAATCAAGTGCCAAACCTGTCTCAGCTGTCGTGTTTCATTCCAAAATATTCAATTCAGAAAAAAGATTTGTACCCAATTGTCCCATCAATTCAAACATTGGAGTCACCCCAAAATCCAGAATATTTGACGCTGTTAAAAAATTGCTTTACTTCAGCAAAACGTGCCGAAAAACGACCAACATTTTGACAGCTCAAACCTCAAATATGTGTGGTCAAACATGATGGATTGAGTCTTTAAAAGATTGTTACGTTTTGGAATGAAACCCTGTATTTGTCATTTGGCCGTAAATTGTTTTGACTTCAGCCATCAGTGGTCGAATACCAGAAGGATTGTCCTTTCTTGTTGCTGTTGTTGGAGGAAAACCACCAAAAATGTTCGAATGCATCGTTTAAAAAAAGTTCTCCAAGGTCATCAACATCATTGAACAATCACGTAAACTGTGAGACAACATCACGTGGGGCTTCCTCCAACAACAGCTCCCATTGTCACAGACAGTGTGTCCAGACTCTGAGAAGAGGACCAACGATTCAGCCCAAATCCACTGTCACTGTCCAAAGGAGGAGGAGGGGTGTGGGGGGGGGGGGGGGAACTGAATGTGAAAGCCAGTGTGATTGATTTCAAATAGAGGAGAAGGGGGAGGGAGCCTCCTTTGTCTAGCGGTAACCCTTCACCCTCCCAATCTGCTGGCGAGGGGTCTTCAGGTCCGCAGCCTGCGCGGACAATGAAGGCTTTGCAGGATTAATGGGTGTGACTACGGACCAGAGGGAGCTTTTTTTGTTGTGGGGTGGAGGTGGTGGTGGGGATAGCTGGGGCTTGTGTGCAAATGAAGAGGCTCTTATTATGGTAATGTACCCTCTTCTGTCCTAAAAAGCCCCTATCTGTATCCCCACAGCAGCCCACCATCTTTCAAAATTACACACATTTTAATTCAGATTTGCCACCAGGACCAGCTGCAGAAAATTCCCATGTGGGGTAAAACAGCCAAGACTTCGAAATCTGAACATTGAGACAAAATGAGAGAAAGATATTTTAACAAAAGAGATGACATTGTTTGAATTGACCGAACACTATGGAATGATTTTGGTTTAATATGTGGCTGTTTTACACCCAAGCTGTTTTCCCTCTGGTCCCGTTTCTTGATCTAATCATCGTCCTGTCTGTGAAACCAGTCAACCATTTCATCCATGAAGGATTTGTGCATCTTCTCTTCTCATTTCTTGTTTTTTTTTGTCCATGCTGTCAATCATCTGGTGTCTCATTTTGGAATGAAGCTCTTCACATGCATAACCACAAAGTGTCCGGACACATCTGCATCTTTACATTCCAGTTATCTGCTCTCCTCCCAGATAAAAACTGTAAACAATCACAGCGTTCTTAAACATTTCCTCAAGAGAATTATTTTAGAAATATCTAATTTATTTGTTTATTGTTTTGTTTTTATATGAAATAAAGTATAATTTAAAATAAAGCAACTCTTTGTCCTTGTCATGTTGGCTACACTCATGTTTTCATTGGAAACCTTTAACCAATACCAGATGAATGTAAAAGGGATTACATTGTTCTCTATTTAATTAAATCACCTTTCTTTATGAGTTGAACTTGTCAGTGTGGGCCTCCCTTTGTGTGCAGCGAGTAGGAGCACAAACTGTTTTTGCACCACAGTGAAACGTCCCATTTTTGAAAGGTTTAACCCTCCTGTTGTGTTCGGGTCAAATCTGACAGATTTACTACTTTCATCAATCATAACTTTTTTGTTTTACATTCGATTGCATTAAGGCTTTATGATATCCTTCACAGTAGACATTTGAACATGTACAATTGCTGATCACCTCTTTCATTGAGTTTTGGATGATTTAGTCAACTTGGTAACACCATGGTGTTCCCGGTCAAAAATGGCCGCCATAAAGAAAAGGAATTAGTAACCATCCAGATCAGATAAAACAAAAACAAAAACACACACACACACACACACACACACACACACACACACACACACACACACACACACACACACACACACACTCTAGATGTGCCCAATCCCCCCATGTGAATCACACCTGGCACACACAAACACACACACACACAGAACTATTAGATACATTTCCCGCTCTTATGTGCCTATCCCCCCACCTGAGTCACACCTGGCACATGCAATACATGTTCAGTTTCTATTATTTGTATATATACTGCATTTTTTCATGTATACCAGTAGTCTGATACAATATGTACAGTTTGAAAGGGTGTTAAATTAAATGTGGTGATGATTAATGGTTTTTGTGTTAATGTAATAGCGGTTAAAACAGGACCGGTCAAATTTGACCGCGAAC
>NW_011336470.1:517726-517953 GCF_000735185.1 Notothenia coriiceps | reverse complement strand
ACCAGTAGTCTGATACAATATGTACAGTTTGAAAGGGTGTTAAATTAAATGTGGTGATGATTAATGGTTTTTGTGTTAATGTAATAGCAGTTAAAGCAGGACCGGTCAAATTTGACCCCAAAGTTAGGACGGGGTGGCGCAGTGGTCTGTGCGTTTGATCATCAGATCAAGGGGGTGTTGGGGAACTGAAGTTCGAAACCCGCTCCCGCCCCACTGCGTCAGGCCGT
>NW_011336470.1:511093-517409 GCF_000735185.1 Notothenia coriiceps | reverse complement strand
GTCCTGTTTTAACTGCTATTACATTAACACAAAAACCATTAATCATCACCACATTTCATTTAACACCCTTTCAAACTGTAAATATTGTATCAGACTACTGGTAGGCCTATACATGAAAAAATGCAGTATATATACAAAGAATANGTCTCCCCCCCCCCTTACTTTAATAATAATAATAATAATAATCCTTATATTAATGTGTGTTTGTAAAGCGCTTTGAGTCATTGATAAAGCGCTATAATAAATATAAGGATTATTATTATTATTATTATTAAAGTAAGGGGGGGGGGAGACGAAGACAATAGGAGGGTTAAAGCCAACAAATATGGATTGAAACTGAACATTTTGTTATATAAAACATGTGCATTTTGGAAATGAATACATCTTTTCAATAACAGCACTCGGGAGTTATTGGAAATGTTTGGATCAAAGTCAGAAACAATCAAACGCAGCCAGGACTGGAATCTTAATCTACTTTGTACAAATACTTGTTAATTTATTTTAGCCTAAACTTTATCTGCACTGTACGTAAATACCGTCTTTTAACAGAATGACTAGAAGTGCAAAAAAGTAAAACAAGCGATGCAGAATTTGAATGTTGAAATGCTCCCTCGTTATATATGAAGTTTCAAAACGTATTTCCTACATCGAAGATATGAAAGCAAACCTATTACAACTTTGAAATGTGTTTTTATATTTATATTTCCATTTGATCTTGCAACACTAAAAAGTGTGTCAAGATGTTTTTTCATTCAGCCAAATAAAAGACAAATGTAGAAAAGGTGGCCAGCGGCTTCAGACTGAGAGAGAAACGAGTGTGAGGAAGATGAAAGACAGAGACGGAGAGACGGAGAATGAAGAGAGGAAGGTCAGAGGTCAAGAGGAGGGAGGAGAGGGCAGCAGTGATCCCAGCCAGGAGCTTTTGATGTGTGCGTGCGTGCGTGCGTGCGTGCGTGCGTGCGTTCGTGCGTGCGTGCGTGCGTGTGCGTGTGTGTGTGTGTACATGAATATGTGTCGTGTGTGTTATCCCCTGTCTACGCAGTGTGTGGTCTGTACATGTGTTAGTGTGTGTGTTATCTCCCATGCGCAATAAATCTTGATCTCTCAGAGCTCCCCTCCCGCTTCAGCTGATAAAAGATGGTGTGTGTGTGTGTGTGTGTGTGTGTGTGTGTGTGTGTGTGTGTGTGTGTGTGTGTGTGTGTGTGTGTGTGTGTGTATTACATCGTAATTGTTGTTTTGGAAATCTATGTTGTATGTTGCAAGTTTGGTGGAAAGAAAGGATTTAAAAGTAATTAGAATTATTTTGAAGGAGGAGATTTATTGTTGTTTACAGATGAGATGTTAGTTAACAGACAGAAATGAAGAAACGCAGCGCTGTTTGGCACAGAGCCACGTAGCGATTGGAGAAGGTTATAAATTGCTTATCTTCGCAGTGTTTGCAGGGTAAATATCTAGAGTGCTGACGAGGCGATGGTGTGCAATTTATTTAGAATCAGTGAATTCTCCCACTTATCAGCGATGGAAAAAACCCAGAAGTGCTTCACATAATTACAATGTTGACAAACCTGTCCTTTACCTGAGTATTTCCTTTTTAACACTACATTTGTTAAACTGCAAAGCTAATGATCAACTTTTAAAATGATGTATTATAACGTGCTTTTTGTTCTGATTGATTGTTGACTTAAAAAATATATTTGTATCTCGTCACCATAGAGTGTGTAAATATATATATATATATATTTACACACACAGTAATAACTTAGATAAGATAAATATATAATCCACCAGGTCTCACTAATAGTGGAGCAGGTCGACTCAAACAGACTGCAACCAAAACCATCTTTAAAAAATGCCTTTTTCTCAAGGTTAATGCAGCCAGGGCGAATAAGATTATATATAGATGACCTGACCTGATGACCAGGTGGAGGGGCACAGGTGAGGCTAATGAAGGGATTCAGGTGCAGAGAAGGAGGAAAGAGGCTGAAAAATGCATTAAACGCTTAAAATGTATGTTTTGTGAAGAAGAGAAAGCATTCAACACCATTGTCAGACAGCAAGGAGACAAACAGTGAATATGAACTTAAATTGAGTTTGTTTACACGGAAATCCAAGGTTTTCATAATGATTTAGTTTAGAGTTATGACGAAGGAGGAACGAATGTTGTTAAATCAATAGTTGTGTGTGTGTGTGTGTGTGTGTGTGTGTGTGTGTGTGTGTGTGTGTGTGTGTGTGTGTGTGTGTGTGTTTTACCTCTACTGAACAGTAGCGTAACTACATGTTTGTCCATAACCTTTTCAGGCATTTACACACGGATGGATAACGTTTAACAAAATGAAAATATGAATATGATCTGTGTAGGGCTTTTATTGCGAGAGGTAAATACGTAATGACTACATGTGATTTGACCTGCCTTTTATCAGAGTTTAAAGGAGAAAAATGATTCACAGGCTCACCAAAACATAAATCCAAAACATACCATTTGTTGACATTTCAGCAAAATGTCTGATGCTGCTGGCCTTGTGTGTAACTAGTCTCACAGACCTGCTGCAGCCATTTAACCAACTTCCTATTTTCTTTTCTTGGGTTTTAAACGGATTCAACAAACAAAATGTAACTTGTCATCTAGAAGTTTTGGGGTGCTGCAGGGAAATCCCCTGTATATGTTCCCCCATGTTCCCAGTCTGTATGCTTACATAAGCTGAGCCAACTGGCTTCTTGTAATGCAAACATGAGAATGATATCCAACATAATAAGAGAAACCAGAAAAGTGTATTTCCCAAAATGTTTGACCATGATAATAATAAACAATATCTTGTTGTTAACGTTCCTCTTGATTTTTACCACCTCAGACACCGCAGAAGTGTTCCGAAAAATATCTATCTTTGTAGCTTTTTTTTACTTTTAAGAAAACACACAATCAGTATGTTTATGTGTGTGTGTCAGCATTTAGCGCTGAGGGACACAATAATGGTTTTGACCAACATCCTGACGTTAGGGGTGCTGGTGGTTTCTCTCTGTTTGTATCTGAGTGTTCAGTTTATGTGCTGACTTGTTTCCTCCTCCACTCGTCTGATTAGTCAGCGAGGGTCCATCCTGTATTGTGGGTCTCTATTTGGAGAGTAATCCAGCTCCTATTCAGTCAAATGAACTGCCGCTGCCGGTAAATGACTCAGTTTTGATGACTTTCCCGATGTTTCCGGATGCTGCTGAGCAAGTTCAACGACAGAACAAACCCTAACCCTAACCCCCTCCTCCACTTTAAAAGGAATTAAGAGTAAAACAACACCTACTTCAATCTTTATGTCTGTTTTTGGCCCATCCGCACCGTCTCCATCCGTGTACTTATTTGCTTTTTTGAATGTAAAAATGCGTCCCAATGTGAAATATTGAGGACTCGGATGGTGAACTTTACAGTCCAACGGATCAGTGACAGAACGTCTGCCAACTATCAGCTGATTGTAGAAGGTTTAACATTTTCAGAAAGGAAAAGGAATTGCGTGTTGTTGATGTACTTACAGACCTATTTGAGTTTTCTTAGGGGTTGTTTTCTCCAGTTTTTGCTGTCAAACAAAGTCACAGTCAGACATTTGTGAGTAAGACTTAACTGACAGTTTTAGGGTTTGGACCCACTTCCTCTGCCACACATAGCTTTGCACGAGGATGAAGACATATTCCAGATCCTTCCTCAGTAAATTCCATCTTATGTTAAACAAACAGCAGTTATCATCACTCGTGAATTTCAATAATCAAAGGATCATATGTGTTATGAAGCCACTGAGACGAGACGCTTTCATTCCTTTAAAGGCAAGAAAAATGGGTCTTGAAGGCAAAATAAACTGCGCTGCTGACATTATCTGTCTCGTCTTTCCTGACTCGTCATCTTTACAGCATCAGATCTCTAGCAGCCTAAATATTGAAGGTCTACTGTGCCGAACATTATATCATATAGCAACTCCTAACGGCCTCCTAGTTCTCAAAGTCACAGGTTCCCTGGAAGCTATAAACTCACAGTGCGATAAAGAGTTTGATGGAGAGGTAGGAAGAAAAAAGAGATCAGACTCATTAAAGAAAGACATTAAAGAAATGAAATAACTTCCCAACTGATTTATTCTCATAAACCAAAATGTCTGTCCATTTGGTTTAGTACTTTGAGTCTTTCCAGAACTATAAATGTAAGATGGACAAGTGTAAGGAATTGATTCAACAGTAAGTTCATCCTCTAACACACATGTGTCAAACTCAAGGCCCGGGGGCCAAATCAGGCCCTTGGTGGATTTAATTTCGGCCCGCAGGATAATTTCTAATTACTATTAGATCTGGCCCGCCGGTATATTGCACGCACACCTTCACTCCATCCTGAGGGTCTCCTCAGCTCAGAGCCTGAGCCCAAACATTGATGAACTATCACCCAAGATGAGATGCCAAGTATCAGCACTTTTTCTCTCACGACAACAGGACATGTTTGGTTTTCTCTTTGAGGGAAATAGTTTTGTTGAAGCTGTTGTTGGCCTGAGGGAAAATGTAATCGTAAGAAATGACTCTGGAAAAACTGCAGATAGAGCCATAAGAAATGAATGCAACTGATTATTTAATGTTTAAAGTTGTTTTTATAGGCAATAATTAAAGCTTTGTTAGTTCCAGGTTTAATATGTGCAATAAGTTCATTTCAATACGTTCTGCAATAAACATTGAATCAGTCCGGCCCTCGAATAGTACCCATTTTTTAATTTGGCCCACTGTGTATTTGAGTTTGACACCCCTGCTCTAACAGATGACAGACCCATAATTGTAGCTAACAGCATTATCAGGTGGCTTTAGACAAATACCTGTATCAGAGTTTATATAGAGATTTACATTGTCAACATTTGACGCTGTGATTTGTAATTGTCCTCGGATGTAACTTGGTTTGTTGTGTTTAACAAAGTGACACACAGTTACAGTTGCCTTTTTGCATGTGTTGGAATGTATATTGCTTCTCAGCCTAGTATATTCTGTCAAAATCTGAATTCATGCAAAGTAGGTTTGCACATAAAAGGTATTTGCTGAGGTTTATAATTGTGAACACCTGCACAAAGTGTGAGTTTAAAACATTTCACCCTCTTTGCTCTGATAGCTCTCTTCCAATGCATGTGATTGCTGGCCTAGTATGTATAAGTCATGTTTTGTCTTTGTCGTACAAAAACTACAACTGATGGTAAACCTTTGCAGGAGTGAAGGGTGCATAAGTGTATGAGCCTACATGTGTAAATCACTCTGCTGACCCTGATAATAAGACTTCCCGAATGTCAGTAAAAAGTTAAAAACTGGTAATATATCAGCGCTGTAAAAATGGCATGCCCCTGTGTTGTTGGTTTGCAAGATGCTAGCTTTCCGTTATTTATTACAGTCTTCCAATGTCAGCCTCTGACTCCTGAAAAGTCTTCTGCATGCGAGAAAAATGTTTGGCTGCTTTATTGGACACTATGTCATTTAGGAGTCTAATCATCTGTAAAGAGAACAAGGAGTTCGACTGGAGACATGGAGCAACTGTTTATCGCTGTTTAAAGTGTAACCGCTCTGCTGAGGCACACTGAACCCTGGACCGTGAGCACACACACACTTTACAGCCCTGTGTGTGTGTGTGTGTGTGTGTGTGTGTGTGTGTGTGTGTGTGTGTGTGTGTGTGTGTGTGTGTGTGTGTGTGTGTGTGTGAGTCTGTCTGTCTGTCTGTCTGTCTGTCTGTCTGTCTGTCTGTCTGTCTGTCTGTGTGTGTGTGTGTGTGTGTGTGTGTGTGTGTGTGTGTGTGTGTGTGTGTGTGTGTGTGTGTGTGTGTGTGTGTGTGTGTGTGTGTGTGTGTGTGTGTGTGTGTGTGTGTGTGTGTGTGTGTGTGTGTGTGTGTGTGTGTGTGTGTGTGTGTGTGTGTATGTGTCTGTCTGTCTGTGTGTCTGTCTTGTATATGTGTGTGTGTGTGTGTGTGTGTGTGTGTGTGTGTGTGTGTGTGTGTGTGTGTGTGTGTGTGTGTGTGTGTGTGTGTGTGTGTGTGTGTGTGTGTGTGTGTGTGCGTGTGCGCGTGCGCTTGTGTGTGTGTGTGTGTGTGTGTGTGTGTGTGTGTGTGTGTGTGTGTGTGTGTGTGTGTGTGTGTGTGTGTGTGTGTGTGTGTGTGTGTGTGTGTGTGTGTGTGTGCACGTGTGTGTGTGTGTGTGTGCGTGTGCGTGTGCGTGCGCTTGTGTGTGTGTGCGTGTGCGCGTGCGCTTGTGTGTGTGTGTGTGTGTGTGTGTGTGTGTGTGTGTGTGTGTGTGTGTGTGTGTGTGTGCGTGTGTGTGTGCGTGTGTGTGTG